>NW_012290800.1:0-2370 GCF_000151885.1 Dipodomys ordii | reverse complement strand
ATCTGCTGTGTCTCGCTTTGTACATGTTGTGTCTCGCTGTGTCCCCTGCTCTGTCCCCCGCTGTGTCCCGCCTTGACCCCTCTGTGTCCTGCTGTGTCCTGCTGTGTCCAACGTGTGTCCCACTGTATCCACGCAGTGTCCCTGCTGTATCCCACTGTGTCCCGCTGTGTTCCTTGTTGTCCCGTTTGTGCCCCTCAGTGTCCCCCGCTGTGTCACCACTGTGTCACTTGCTGTGTCCCTGCTGTGCCCTGCTGTGTCCCGCTGTGTCCTGCTGTGTCCCCCGCTGAGTCCCGATGTGTACCCGCTGTGTCCCAATGTGTCCTCGCTGTGTCCCGCTGTGTCCCTCTCTGGCCCCTGCTGTATTCCCTGTTCTGTCCCACTGTGTCCCCCGCTGTGTTCCTGCTGTGTCCCCGCTGTGTCCTGCTGTATTCCGCTGTGTCCCCCGCTGTGTCCCGCTTTGTCCCCCCTGTGTCCCCCGCTGTGTCCTGCTGTGTCCGCTGCTGTGTCTCCGCTGTTTCCTGCTGTGTCCCGCTGTGTCCCGCTGTGACCCTGCTGAGTCCCGCTGTGTCCCCGTTGTTTCCCGCTGTGTCCTCGCTGTGTCCCCTGCTGTGTCCTGCTCTGTTCCCCGCTGTGTCTCCCACTTTGTCCCCACTGTGCCCCGCTGCATCCTGCTGTGTCCCGCTGTGTCCCGCTATGTCTCCCACTGTGTCCCGTTGTGTCCCCAGCTGTGTACCCCGCTGTGTCCTGCTGTGTCCCCGCTGTATCTATGCTGTGTCCCTCTGGGTCCCGATGTGTCCTCTCTTTGTACCCCGCTGTGTCCCAATGTGTCCCCCGCTGTGTCCCTCGCTGTGTTCCGCTGTGTCTCCCGCTGTGTCCTGCTGTGTCCTCCCTGTGTCCCCTGCTGTGTCCTGCTGTGTCCCCCGCTGTGTCCTGTGTCCCCTGCTGTGTCACTTGCTGTGTCCCTGTTGTGCCCCGCTGGGTCCCCCGCTGAGTCCCGCTGTGTACCCGCTGTGTCCCAATGTGTATTCGCTGTGTCCCCTGCTGTGTCCCGCTGTGTCCTCACTGTGTCCCTCGCTGTGTCCCGCTGTGTCCCTTTGTGGCCCCTGCTGTATCCCCTGCTCTGTCACACTATGTCACCCGCTGTGTCCCGGCTGTGTCCCAGCTGTGTCCCGCTGTATTCCACTGTGTCCCCCGCTGTGTCCCGTTTTGTCCCCCCTGTGTCCCACTCTGTGTCCCACTGTGTGCCCCGCTGTGTCCCGCTGTGTCCACGTTGTCCCCTGGTGGGTCCCCGCTGTCCCCTTCTGTGTCCCCACTGTACCCGCTGTGTCCCGCTGTGTCCCTCTGTGTTCCCCACTGTGTCCCTCTGTATTCCCCGCTGTGTCCCGCTGTGTCCCACGCTGTGTCCCGCTGTGTCCCCTGCTGTGTCCCCGCTGTGTCGCGCTGTGTCCCGCTGTGTCCCGCTGTGACCCTGCTGAGTCCTGCTGTTTCCTCGCTGTGTCCCGCTTTGTCGTCGCTGTGTCCCCCTCTGTGTCCCACTATGTCCCCTGCTGTGTCCCGCTGTGTCCCTGCTGTGTCCCGCTGTGTCCCCCGCTTTGTCCCCGCTGTGTCCTGCTGTGTCCTCACTGTGTCCCCCGTGTGTCCCGCTGTGTACCCCGCTGTGTCCCTTGTGTCCCGCTCTGTCCCCACTGTGTCCCGCTGTGTCCCGCTCTGTCCCCGCTGTGTCCTGCTGTGTACCCCGCTGTGTCCAGCGGTGTCACCGCTGTGTCCCGCTCTGTCCTTTCTCTGTCCCCCGCTGTCACCTGGTGTGTCCCCCGCTTTGTCCCGCTGTGTCCCACTATGTCCCCCGCTTTGTCCCGCTGTTTCCCCGCAGTGTCCCCGCTGTGTCCTGTTGTGTCACAATGTGTCCCGTGGTGTTCCGCTTTGTCCCCTCCTGTGTCCCCCGCTGAGGGCAGCTTTTTCCCCGTTGTGTCCCGCTCTGTCCCCCGCTCTGTCCCGCTGTGTCCCCCGCTCTGTCCCCCGCTGTGTCCTGCTGTGTCCCCCGCTGTGTCCCGCTGTATTCCCCTGTATTCCGTGGTGTCCCGTTTGTCACCCGCTGTGTCCCCCGCTGAGTCCCCGCTTTGTCCCCGCTGTGACCCGCTGTGTCCCGCTGTGTCCCGTTATGGCCCCCACTGTGTCCCGTTGTGTCCCCAGCTATGTACCCCGCTGTGTCCCGCTGTGTCCCCGCTGTATCGACGCTGTGTCCCGATGGGTCCCGCTGTGTACTCTCTGTGTTCCACACTGTGTCCCGCTGTGTCCCCCGCTGTGTCCCTGCTGTGCCCCGCTGTGTCCCGCTGTGTCCCGCTGTGTCTCGCTGATTCCCGCTGTGCCCCA
>NW_012290799.1:0-5218 GCF_000151885.1 Dipodomys ordii | reverse complement strand
TGTGTCCCGCTTTGTCCCCCCGTGTCCCCCACTGTGTCCCGCTGAGTCCCCCTCTGTGTCCCGCTGTGTCCCCTGCTGTGTCCCAACTGTGTCCTGCTGTGTTCCGCTGTGTCACGCTGTGTCCTCGCTGTATCTCCCGCAGTGTCCCGCAGTGTCCTCGCTGTGTCCCCCACGGTGTCCTTTGTCCCCCGCTGCGTCTCGCTGTGTACCCCTCTGTGTCCCCCGCTGTGTCCCCCGTTGTGTCCCGCTGTGTCCCACTGTGTCTCGCTGTGTACTGCTGTGTCCCCCGCTGAGTCCCGCTGTGTCCCCGCTGTGTCCCAATGTGTCCTCGCTGTGTCCCCCGCTGTGTCCCGCTGTGTCACCCCTGTGTCCCCCGCTGTGTCCCGCTGGGTCCCTCTGTGTCCCCTGCTGTGTACCCTGCTCTGTCCCACTGTGTCCCCCGCTGTGTCCCGCTGTGTCCCGCTGTGTACTGCTGTGTCCCCCGCTGAGTCCCGCTGTGTCCCCGCTGTGTCCCAATGTGTCCTCGCTGTGTCCCCTGCTGTGTCCTGCTGTGTCCCCTCTGTGTCCCCTGATGTGTCCACTGCTGTGTCCACCGCTCTGTCCCCACTATGTCCAGCTGTGTCCCGCTGTGTCCCCGCTGTGTGCCCGCTGTGTCCCGTTGTGTACCCCGCTGTGTCCAGCTGTGTCACCGCTGTGTCCCACTGTGTCCCCTCTCTGTTCCCCGCTGTCCCCTGCTGTGTCCCCCGCTATGTCCCGTTGTGTCCCGCTGTGTCCCCCGCTTTGTCCCGCTGTGTCCTCGCAGTGTCCCCGCTGTGTCCCTCTGTGTCACACTGTGTCCCGTGGTGTTCCGCTTTGTCCCCTGCTGTGTCCCCCGCTGAGTCCCACTTTGTCCCCCTTGTGTCCCGGTGTGTCCCCCGCTCTGTCCCCTGCTGTGTCCTGCTGTGCCCCCGCTGTTGCCCACTGTATGCCCGCATTGTCCCCGCTGTGTCCGCTGTGTCCCGCTGTGTTCCGTGGTGTCCCGTGTGTCCCCCGCTGTGTCCCCCGCTGAGTCCCCACTGTGTCCCCGCTGTGTCCCGCTGTGTCCTCGCTGTGTCCCCCTCTGTGTCTTGCTCTGTTCCCCGCTGTGTCTCCCGCTTTGTCCCCGCTGTGCCCCGCTGTGTCCCCCCTGTGTCCCCCGCTGAGTTCCGCTGTGTCCCCCACTGTGTCCCCCGCTGTGTCCTGCTGTGTCGTCGCTATGTCCCCTGCTGTGTCCCGCTGTGTCCCCGCTGTGACCCGCTGTGTCCTCGCTGTGTCCTCTGCTGTCTCCCGCTTTGTCCCACGCTGTGTCCCGCTGTGTCCTCGTTGTGTCCCACGCTGTGTCCCACTGTGTCACCGCTGTGTCCTCCGCTGTGTGCCACTGTGTCCCCCTCTGTGTTCCTCGTTGTGTCCCGCTGTGTCCCCGGCTGTGTCCCGCTGTGACCTCGCTCTGTCCCGCTGTGTCCTCGCTGTGTCCCCCGCTGTGTCCTGCTCTGTTCCCCGCTGTGTCACCCGCTTTGTCCCGGCTGTGCCCCGCTTTGTCCCCGTTGTGTCCCGCTGTGTCCCGCTGTGTTCCGTGGTGTCCCGTTTGTCCCTCGCTGTGTCCCACGCTGTGTTCTGCTGTGTCCCCCGCTGTGTCCCGCTGTGTCCCGCTGTGAACTGCTGTGTCCCTCGCTGAGTCCCGCTGTGTCCCAGCTGTGTCCAGCGGTGTCCCAACTGTGTCCCCCGCTGTGTCCCGCTGTTTCCCGCTGTGTCCCCCGCTGTGTCCCCCGCTGTGTCCCACTGTGTCCCTCGCTGTGTCCTGCTGTGTCCACTGCTCTGTCCCCATTGTGTCCCGCTGTTTCCCCCCCTGTGTCCCGCTTTGTCCTCGCTGTGTCCCCCAGTGTGTCCCGCTGTGTCCTCGCTGTTTCTGCCGCTGTGTCCCGCTGTGTCCCCCGCTGTGTCCCGCTGTTTCCCTGCTGGGATCAGCTGTGTCCCGCTCTGTCCCCACTGTGTCCACGCTGTGTCCCGCTGTTTCCCCCCCTGTGTCGCGCTTTGTCCTCGCTGTGTCCCCCGCTGTGTCCCGCTGTGTCCTCGCTGTGTCCTCCGCTGTGTCCCGCTGTGTCCCCCACTGTGTTCTGCTGTGTCCCCTGCTGTGTCCCACTGTGTCCCCCGCTGTGTCCCGCTTTGTCCCCACAGGGTCACTGCTGTTTCCCGCTGTGTCCCGCTGTGTTCCGTGGTGTCCCGCTTTGTCCCCCGCTGTGTCCCCCGCTGAGTCCCTGCTGTGTCCCCGCTGTGTCCTGCTGTGTCCTCGCTGTGTCCCCGGCTGTCTCCCGCTCTGTTCCCCGCTGTGTCTCACGCTTTGCCCTGCTGTGTCCTCCATGTGTCCCGCGCTGTGTCCCGCTGTGTCCCCCACTGTGTCACTTTGTTTCCCCAGCTGTGTACCCCGCTGTGTCCCGCTGTGTCCCCGCTGTATCGACGCTGTGTCTCACTGGGTCCCGCTTTGTCCTCGCTGTGTTCCCCGTTGTGTCCCCGCTGTGTCCCCTGCTGTGTCCCCGCTGTGTCCTGCTGTGTCTCCTGCTGTG
The DNA here is from genome assembly GCF_000151885.1 of Dipodomys ordii. NCBI lineage: Eukaryota > Metazoa > Chordata > Mammalia > Rodentia > Heteromyidae > Dipodomys > Dipodomys ordii. The sequence continues at coordinate 2,639 of NW_012290799.1, read as the reverse complement.
TCCCGTTGTGTCCCACTGTGTCCCCCGCTGTGTCCCTGCTGTGTCCCCACTGGGTCCCGCTGTGTCCCGCTGTGTCCTCGCTGTGTCCCACGCCGTGTTCCGCTGTGTCCTCGCTGTGTCCCCTGCTGTGTCCCGTTGTGTCCCCAACTGTGTACCCCGCTGTGTGCCGCTGTGTCCCCCGCTGTGTCCCTGGTGTGTCCCCGGTGTGTCCCGCTGTGTCCCGCTGTATACTCCTGTGTCCCCCGCTGAGTTCTGCTGTGTCCCCGCTGTGTCCCAATTTGTCCTCCCTGTGTCACGCTCTGTCCCGCTCTGTCCCCGCTATGTCCCGCTGTGTCCAGCTGTGTCCCCACTGTGTGCCTGCTGTGTCCCGCTGTGTAGCCCGCTCTGTACAATTGTGTCCCCTCTGTGTCCCGCTGTGTCCCCTCTCTGTCCCCTGCTGTCCGCCGCTGTGTCCCGCTGTGTCCCGTGTTGTCCCGTTTGTCCCCCGCTGTGTCCGCCGGTGAGTCCCCGATGTGTCCCCACTGTGTCCCGCTGTGTCCTCCCTGTGTCCCCCGCTGTGTCCCGCTGTGTCCCCTGCTGTGTCCCGCTGTGTCTACTGCTGTGTTCCTGCTGTGTCTTGCTGTGTCCCGCTCTGTCCCCCTGTGTCCTCGCTGTGTCCCACGCTCTGTTCCGCTGTGTCCTCGCTGTGTCCCCCGATGTGCCCCGTTGTGTCCCCAGCTGTGTACCCGCTGTGTCCGGCTGTGTCCCCGCTGTATCGACGCTGTGTCCCGCTGGGTCTCGCTGTGTCCTCGCTGTGTCCACCGCTGTGTCCCGCTGTGTCCCCCGTTCTGTCCCGCTCTGTCCACTGCTGTGTCCCCGCTGTGTCCCGCTGTTTCCCCCGCTGTGTCCCGCTGTGTCCTCGCTGTGTCCCACGCTGTGTCCCGCTGTTTCCCGCTGTGTCCTCGATCTGTCACAAGCTGTGTTCTGCTGTGTCCTCGCTGTGTCCCCGCTGTGTCCCAATGTGTCCTCGCTGAGTCCCCCGCTGTGTCCCGCTGTGTCCCCACTGTGTGCCCCGCTGTGTCCCGCTGTGTACCCCGCTGTGTCCTGCTATGTTCCCGCTCTGTTTCCCCCTTTTCCACCACTGTGTCCCGCTGTGTCTCGTGGTGCTCCACTTTGTCCCCCGCTGTGTCCCCCGGTGAGTCCCCGCTGTGTCCCCAGGTGTGTCCCGCTGTTTCCTGCTGTGTCCTAGCTGTGTCACACGCTGTGTTCTGCTGTGTCCTCGCTGTGTCCCCGCTGTGTCCTGCTGTGTACTGCTGTGTCCCCCGCTGAGTCCCCCTGTGTCCCCGCTGTGTACCAATGTGTCCTCGCTGTGTCCCCCGCTGTGTCCCGCTGTGTCCCGCTGTGTCCCGCTGTGTCCCCAGTGGTGTCCCCCGCTGTGTCCCGCTGTGTCCCCCGCTGTGTCCCTCTGTGTCCACAGCTGTGTCCCCGCTGTGTCCCGCTGTGTCCCCTGCTGTCCCCCGCTGTGTCCCTCTGTGTCCACAGCTGTGTCCCCGCTGTGTCCCGCTGTGTCCCCTGCTGTCCCCCGCTGTGTCCCGCTGTGTCCTCGCTGTGTCATGCGATATGTCCCGTTGTGTCCCCAGCTGTGTCCCCGCTGTGTCCCGCTGTGTTCCCGCTGTAACGACGCTGTGTCCCGCTGGTTCCCGCTGTGTCCTGCTGTGTCCCGCTGTGTCCCGCTATGTCCCCGCTGTTTCCCCCGCTGTGTCCCACTGTTTCCCGTTGTGTACCCCGCTGTGTCCCGCTGTGTACCCCGCTGTGTCCCGCTATGTTCCGGCAGTGTCCCAGCTGTGTCCCGCTGTGTCCCACTGTGTCCCGTGCTGTCCTGCTTTGTCCCCCGCTGTGTCCCCCAGTGAGTCCCCGCTTTGTCCCCGCTTTGTCTCTCTGTGTCCTCGCTGTGTCCCACGCTGTGTTCCGCTGTGTCCTCGCTGTGTCCCCTGCTGTGTCCCCTTGTGTTCCCAGCTGTGTACCCTGCTGTGTCCCGCTGTATCCCCGCTGAATCGACGCTGTGTCCCGCTGGGTCCCACTCTGTCCTCGCTGTGTTCCCCGCTGTGTCCCGCTGTGTACCCCTCTGTGTCCCCATTTTTGTCCCACTGTGTGCCCTGCTGTGTCCCGCTGTGTACTGCTGTATCCCCCGCTGAGTCACGCTGTGTCCCAGCTGTGTCCCGCTGTGTCCCACCTGTGTCCCCAGCTATGTCCCGCTGTGTCCCCCGCTGTCCCCCGCTGTGTCCCGCTAAGTTCCCGCAGTGTCCCCGCTGTGTCCCGCTGTGTCCCGCTGTGTACCGTGCTGTCCCGCTTTGTCCCCCGCTGTGTCCCCCGTTGAGTTCCCGATTTGTCCCCGCTCTGTCTCGCTGTGTCCCTTGCTGTGTTCCCTGCTGTGTCCCGCTTTGTCCCCCGTTGTGTCCCGCTGTTTCCACAGCTGTTTCCCCGTTGTGTCCCGCTGTTTCCCCCGCTGTGACACTCTGTGTCCTCGCTATTTCCCCCGTTGTGTCCCGCTGTGTCCTCGCTGTGACCCCGCTGTGTCCCGCTGTGTCCCCCGCTGTGTCCTGCTGTGTCCCGCTGTGTACCCCGCTGTGTCCAGCTTAGTCCTCGCTGTGTCTCGCTGT
>NW_012290798.1:0-2429 GCF_000151885.1 Dipodomys ordii | reverse complement strand
TACTCCCCATAGCTGCTTTTCACATGCTAGAAAGAGAGTCTCTAGTAAACCATTATTTTTATGAGATTTAAAGTTCTTCTGGATGTCCTGAAATGCTTCTCCCTCCCTTTCTCTATCCAGAGATGTTTACATACATCCCTCCTTCCCTCTATCCTCTCGTTCCATACAGAGAAGATTACTTCCATCTATTAATTGGACTGGATTGCCATAGCACCATGGTAGGCAACCTTTCCTATCCTCAGCCCTTGTCTTCATGGCTGACTTGATATGAATCATGCCAGAGAAAACCATGGAGCCATTTCTTTTTTTAGATTCTTTATTGTGATTGTGATTACATAATTACCCAAATTTCACAGTATTGTGGGATAGTGATGCTTAAAGTCACAAACACATTCTAACTTTCATGGGGCAAATTGTCTATCGTGGTCTATAACATTTATGAGTTCTATGAGCTTTTCAGTACAGTTATTTCTTCCACATTGGGTGATATGTACATTTCTTTTGTTTTGCTTAGCATCAGCTGTTTCCTCTTACCCACTTGTTCCCTCCCTCCCATTGCTGTCATTGAGTTGCTTAGTTCATTTTGATCAATGTCCAGTGCAGCTGATGGGGCCTGATTCCCTCTAGTTCTGTGTCATCCTCCTGATTTCCTTCTGGTGTGCACATATGTACCATATATGTGATCAGCAGCATGGGATTATTTAGTAGTGATTCTACCAGATGAGTGGAAGTTCTTTGCTTCTTAAGTCATGTTAATTTTGTCATATCACATTACATTTTGGATTTAACATCCAGTTATTAGGGAGACCATGTGCCATTTGTCTCTTTGATGAAGCCATTTCTTTATAAATCTTATCCTTGTGGGATTGGAGAAGTGTCCTTTTTCCTCTTAGAATTTATGATTTAAGAGTTGTTTTTTTTTAGCCAGGTGCTGGTGGCTCACGCCTGTAATCCTAGCTACTCAGGAGGCTGAGATCTGAAGATCACAGTTCAAAGCCAGCCCGGGCAGGAGAGACTGTGAGACTCCTATCTCCAATAAACCACCAGAAAACCGGAAGTGTTGCTGTAGCTCAAGTGGTAGAGTGCTCGCCTTGAGCTGAAGAGCTGAGGGACAGCGCCCAGGCCCAGAGTTCAAGCCCCATGACCGACAAAAAAAAAAAAAAAGGAGGTTTTTTTTTTCTCTCCTGTTTGCTGTGTTTCATCAGCACTGAGAATATCTCAGATAATTTCCGTAGTTCAAGGCAGCTGTTTCAAGAATGTGCGTCTACACCTTCTGTATGCTTAAGCTTAACATTTAAGAGACAGACGTGGTGGTGCATACCTTTAATCCCAGCACTTGGGAGGCTGAGGCAGGAAGATCACAAGTTTGAGGCCATCAAGGCCATTCCAACCATGTACTGGGCTTCATTTTGAGTTCTAGGTAAGCATGGACTATAGATAGACCTTGTGTAAACAAACAACAATCACCCACCCAAAATATCTGAACCAGATTGTTACATTTGGTGTTGGCATTTTATTTTATTTATTTCTTTACTTTAAGAAAAAAGAGTTTATTAGGATCCTGGTTCATGAGAAACACAGTGAGAAGATATATTTTAAAATAAATTTACATAGCTCTCTCTATATCTCTATCTTTAAACTGATTAAAGTAATGTGTAAGCATGTATTAAGATTACATGCTTTGGAATTGGATAAGCTACTTAACTCTTCCAGAGCTGCAGTTTTCTCAAAAGTAATATGGATATTTGAGGTCCCAAATGAAATTAATAGAAGAATGTATCAAAACCCCAAACAACAGTAGGCATTGAAAACTTTATCAGTGTATTTAGCTCCTCAGTTTCTCAAACTCACAGTAAGTTGGAGAAATGCTTGTATTTGGGTAAGGACTACCTTGTGGTTGGCGCATTCTTGTAGGTTTTTTTCACTTGACTTTATATTTTAAAAATGTTAAAAATGGAAAGAATAGTAAAATAAATCTATATACTCTAATTTTTATCTAAACTTACCAATTATTAAAATTTATCTAATTTTCTGGGGCTGGGAAGGTGGCTCAGTGGTAGAGTGCTTGCCTTGCATGCCTGAGGCCCTGGGTTCGATTCCTCAGCACCACATAAGCAAAAAGAAAAAAGCCGGAAGTGGCGCGGTGGCTCAAGTGGTAGAGCGCTAGCCTTGAGCTGAAGAGCTGAGGGACAGCGCCCAGGCCCAGAGTTCAGGCCCCATGACCGGACCCCCCAAAAAAAATTATCTAATTTTCTTTCTCTTTTAATGTACAATTTTTAAATTACAATTTTGTTTTTGGTGTATGAACCATTTAAAACTAAGTCATACACATCATTACATTTGTCCCTTAAACATTGTTCATTTCCTGTGAACATTCTCCTGTGTAACAACCATCACTATACTTAATATAATGAACAATATAGGGCTGG
>NW_012290797.1:0-2035 GCF_000151885.1 Dipodomys ordii | reverse complement strand
GCGGGGGACACAGTGGGACACTGCGCGGGAAACAGCAGGGGACACAATGTGACACAGCGGGGGACACAGCGGGACACAGCGGGACACAGTGGGACAGAGCGGGGGACAGAGCGGGACACAGCGGGGGACACAGCGGGGACACAGAGGGACACAGCAGGGACACAGTGGGACACAGCGTGACACAGCAGTCACAGCGGGGGACACAGCGAGGACACAGCGGGACACAGCGGGGGACACAGCGTGACACAGAGGGGAACACAGAGGGGTACACAGTGGGACACAGCTGGGAACACAGCGAGGACACAGCAGGACCCTACGGGGTACATAGCTGGGCACACAAAGGGACACATCGGAGGACACAGCGGAACACAGCTTGGGACAAAGCGAGGACACAGCGGGACACAGCGGGACACAGCAGGGACACAGCAGTAGACACAGCGGGACACAGCGGGGGACACAGTGGGACACAGCGGGGGACACAGCGAGGACACAGCGGGACACAGCGGGACACAGCGTCGATACAGCGGGGACACAGCGGGACACAGCAGGGTACACAGCTGGGGACCCAACGGGACACAGAAGGGGACACAGCGAGGGCACAACCGAACACAGCGTGTGACTCAGCTAGGACACAGCCGGACACAGCAGGGACACAGAGGGACACAACAGGGTACACAGCTGGGGACACAACGGGACACAGCAGGGGACACAGCGAGGACACAGCAGAACAGAGCGTGGGAAACAGCGAGGACACAGCGGGACACAGCGGGGACACAGTGGGACGCAGCGGGGACACAGAAGGGACTCAGCGGGGGACACAGCGGGGCACAAAGCGGGACTCCAAGGGACACAGTGTGACACAGTGGGGGACAGAGAGGGGGACACAGCAGGACACAGAGGGCAACACAGCGAGGACCCAGCGGGACCCAGCGGGACACAGACTCGATACAGCGGTGACACAGCGGGACACAGCGGGTGATACAGCGAGGACATAGCGGGACACAGTGGGACACAGCGGGGGACAAAGCGGGAGACAGCGGAGGACACAGCGAGGACACAGCGGGACACAGCGGGGAAACAGAGGGGACTCAGCGGGGGACAGAGCGGGGGACAAATCAGGACACCACGGGACACAGTGGGACACAGCGGGACACAGCAGGGACACTGTGAGGACAAACCGGAACAAAGCGGTGGATACAACGGGACACAGCGGGACACAGCAGGGGCCACAGCCGGATACAGCGGGGGACAGAGAGGTGGACACAGCGGGACACAGCCGGGACACAGCTGGACACAGTGGGGTACACAACAGGAGAGAGTGGCCACAAAGCAGGGACACAGCGGGAGACAGTGGGACAAAGCGGGGACAGAGTGGGACACAGCATGACACAGTGGGACACAGGGGGGGACACAGCGGGACACATCGGGGGACAAACTAGGACACAGGGGGACACAGCGGGGGACACAGCGGGGAACACAGCGAGGACACAGCGAGGACACAGTGGGACCCAGCGGGACACAGAGTCGATACAACAAGGACATAGCGGGACACAGCGGCGTACACAGCTGGGGACACAACAGGACACAGTGGGGGACACAGCGGCGTACACAGCTGGGGACACAACAGGACACAGTGGGGGACACAGCGGGACACAGCGGGGACAAAGCATGAGACACAGGGGGGGACAAAGTGGGAGACAGCGGGACACAGCGGGGGAAATAGGGGGGACACAGCGGGACTCAGCGAGGGACACAGCGGGACACATCGGGACACATCGGGACACAGCAGGGACAAAGCAGGGACACAGCTGGGGACACAGCGGGACACAGCAGGGGACACAGCGGGACACAGTGGGGGACAGAGGGGAGGACACAGGGGGACACAGAGGGGAACACAGCGAGGACACAGTGGGACCCAACGGGACACATCATCCATACAGAGGTGACACAGCGGGACACAGTGGGGAAAAAGCGGTGAAAACAGCGGGGGACAGAGCGGAACACAGCGGGGGACACAGAGAGGACACAGTGGGAC
>NW_012290796.1:0-5038 GCF_000151885.1 Dipodomys ordii | reverse complement strand
GGGACATAGCAGGGACACAGCAGTAGACACAGCGGGACACTGCGGGGGACACAGCGGGAAACAGCCAGGGACACAGTGGGACACAGCGGGGACTCACCGGGGGACACAGCGGAGGTCACAGCGGGACAGAGCCGGACACAGCGCGGACACAGTTGGGACACAGCAGGACACAGCAGGGACACAGCGGGAGTCAGCGTGGGACACAGCAGTACACAGAGGGACACAGCGGGACACAGCGGGACACAGCGGGGGACACAGCGGGACAAAGAGGGGGACACAGAAGGGTATACCTTGGGACACAGCGGGCAACACAGCGGTACACAGGGGGACACAGCGGAACACAGTGGGACACAGCAGGGGACACAGCAGTAGACAAAGCGGGACACAGCGGGGGACACAGCAGGACACAGCGGGACACAGCAGGGGACAAAGCGAGGACACAGCGGGACATAGCGGGGGAAACAGCGGGACACAGCGGGACACAGCGGAACACAGAGGGACACAGTAGGGACACAGCAGTAGACAAAGCGGGACACAGCGGGGGATACACAGGGACACAGTGGGACACAGCAGGGACACAGCGGGACTCAGCGGGGGACACAGCAGTACACAGCAGGACACAGCGGGACACAGCGGAACACAGCTGGGGACACAGCGAAGACACAGCGGAACACAGCGGGGGACACAGCGGAACACAGCGGGGGACACAGCGAGGACACAGCGGGACACAGCGGGGGACACAGCGGGACACAGCGGGGGACACAGCGGGGGACACAGGGGGGACACAGGGGGGACACAGCGAGGACAAAGCGAGGACACAGTGGGACCCAAAGGGACACAGAGTCGATACAGCGGGGACACAGCGGGGTACACAGCTGGGGACACAACGGGATACAGTGGGGGACACAACGGGACACAGCGGGACACAGCAGGGACAAAGCGTGAGACACAGGGGGGACAGAGCGGGAGACAGCGGGACACAGCGGGGGACACAGGGGGGACACAGCAGGGGACACAGGGGGGACACAGCGGGTCACAGCGGGGACATAGCGAGACTCAGCGGGGGACACAGCAGGACACAGCGGGGGACAGAGCCGGCGACACAGCGGGACACAGCGGGGGACATAGTGGGACACAGCAGTGGACACAATGGGACACAGCAGGGGACACAGTGGGACACTGCGCGGGAAACAGCAGGGGACACAGTGTGACACAGCGGGGGACACAGCGAGACACAACGCGGGACATAGCAGGGGACACAGCGGGACACAGTGGGGGACACAGCGGGACACAGCGGGACACAGCGGGACACAGGGGGACAGAGCGGGTGACAGAGCGGGACACAGCAGGGACACAGTGGGGGACAGAGCGGTAGACAGCGGGGGACACAGCTAGGACACAGCGGGACATAGTGGGTACACAGAGGGGACTCAGCAGGGGACACAGCGGGGGACAAAGTGGGACACCACCGGAAATAGTGGGACACAGCGGGGACACTGTGGGGACACAGCGGGACAAAGTGGAGGGCACAGCGGGACACAGCAGGACCGAGCGGGGGATACAGCGAGGACACAGCGGGACACAGCGGGACCTATCGGGACACAGCGGGGACACAGCAGGGGACCCAGCGGGACCCAGCGGGGACACAGTGGGGAAACAGCGGGGACACAGCGGGGACACAGCAGGGGACACAGATAGGACACAGCAGGACATGCCAGGGAAACAGCGGGACACAACGGGAACACAGCATGGGACACAGCAGGACACAGCAGGGGACATAGGGGAACACAGCGGGGGACACAGCGGAGGACACAGCGGGACACAGCCAGACACAGCGGGGGACACAGGTGGGACACAGCGGGACACAGCGGGGACACAGCGGGACTCAGCGGGGGACACAGCAGTACACAGCGGGACACAGCAGGACACAGCGGGATACAGCGGGGGACACAGCGGGACACAGAGGAGGACACAGAGGGGTACACAGTGGGACACAGCTGGGAACACAGCGAGGACTAAGCGGGACCTAGTGGGACACAGCGTCGATTCAGCAGGGACACAGCGGGACACAGCGGGGTACACAGCTGGGCAAACAAAGGGACACATCGGGGGACACAGCGAGGACACGGGAACACAGTGTGGGACACAGCGAGGACACAGCGGGACACAGCGGGACACAGCAGGGACACAGCATTAGACACAGCGGGACACAGCTGGGGACACAGCAGGACACAGAGCGGGACAGAGCAAGGACACAGCGAGGACACAGCGGGACACAGCGTCGATACAGCGGGGACACAGCGGGACACAGCATGGTACACAGCTGGGGACGCAATGGGACACAGCAGGGGACACAGCGAGGACACAGCGGAACACAGGGTGGGACACAGCGAGGACACAGCGGAACACAGAGTGGGACAGAGCGAGGACACATCGGGACACAGCAGGGACAAAGCATTAGACACAGCGGGACACAGCGGGGGACACAGCAGGACACAGCGGGGGACAAAGCAGAACACAGTGCGGGAAAGAGCGTGGGACACAGCGAGACACAGCTGGGACCAAGCTGTACACAGCGGGGTACACAGCGGGACACAGAGGGGACACAGCGGGGACACAGCAGGACACAGCGGGTCCCAGCAGGGACACAGCGGGACACAGCGGGGGACATAGGACACAGCGTGGGACACAGGGGGACACAGCGGGACACAGCGGGGGACACAGCGGGACACAGCGGGGGACAGTGCAGGGACACAGCATTGGTCACAGCGGACACAGCGGGGGACAGAGCGGGACACAGCATTGGTCACAGCGGGGGACCGAGCGGGACACAGCGGGGGACACAGCTGGACCCAGCACGGGACACAGTGGGACACAGCGAGGGACACAGAGGGAAACAGAGGGACACAGCGAGGACAGCGCGGGGGAAACAGCGGGACACAACGGAAACACAGCAGGGACACAGCGGGACACAGCGGGGGACACAGCGGGTGACACAGCGGGACACAGCGGGACACAGCGGGGGACACAGCGGGACACAGCAGGGGAACACAGCGAGGACACAGCGGGACACAGCAGGGGACACAGCGAGGACACAGTAGGACATAGCGGGGAAACAGCAGGACCCAACGGGGACACAGCAGTGGACACAGCGGGACACAGCGGGGGACACAGCGGGACACAGCGGGACACAGCGGGATACAGCGCGGGACAAAGCGGGACACAGAGGGGACACAGTGGGGACACAGCGGGACACAGCGGGTCCCAGCAGGGACAGAGTGGGACACAGCGGGGGACACAGAGGGACACATCGGCTGACACAGCGAAGACACAGCGGGACACAGTGGGGGACACAGCAAGGACACAGCGGGACATAGCGGGGGAAACAGCGGGACACAACGGGGACACAGCAGTGGACACAGCGGGACACAGCGGGGGACACAGCGGGACACAGCGGAGGACACAGCGGGGGACACAGCGGGACACAGCTGGACACAGCGGGGGATACAGGTGGGACACAGCGGAACACAGCGGGGACACAGCGAGGACACAGCGGGACCCAGCGGGACACAGCTTTGATACAGCGGGGACACAACGGGACACAGCGGAGACAAAGCGGGGGATACAGTGGGGGACAGAGCGGGACAGAGCGGGACACAGCGGGACACAGCGGGAGACACAGCGGGACACAGAGGGGGACACAGAGGGGCACACAGTGGGACACAGCGGGGAACACAGCGAGGACACAGCGGGGACACAGCGGGACACAGCGGGTTACACAGCTGGGGACACAAAGAGACACATCTGGGGACATAGCGAGACACAGCGGAACACAGCGTGGGACACAGCGAGGACACAGCGGGACACAGCGGGCGGTTCACAGCGGAACACAGCGGGAAACAGCAGGGACACAGCAGTAGACATAGCGGGACAAGCGGGAGACACAGCGGGACACAGCGGGGGACACAGCAGTTCACAGAGGGACACAGCGGGACACAGCGGGACACAGCAGGGGACACAGCGGGACACAGAGGGGGACACAGAGGGGTACACAGCAGGAAACAGCGAGGAACACAGCAAGGACACAGCGGGGACACAGCGGGACACAGCGGGTTACACAGCTGGGGACACAAAGGGACACATCGGGGGACATAGCGAGGACACAGCGGAACACGGCGTGGAACACAGCGAGGACACAGCGGGACACAGCAGGACACAGCAGGGACACAGCAGTAAACACAGTGGGACAAGCGGGGGACACAGCGGGACACAGAGGGTCACAGTGGGGGACACAGCGGGACACAGAGGGGGACACAGTGGGGTACACAGCGGGACACAGCGGGGAACACAGCGAGGACACAGCGGGACCCAGCGGGACACAGCGTCAATACAGCAGGGACAAAGCGGGACACAGCGGAGTACACAGCTGGGGACACAAAGGGACACATCGGGGGACACAACGAGGACACAGCGGAACACAGCGTGAGACACAGCGAGGACACAGCGGGACACAGCGGGACACAGCAGGACACAGCAGTGATACAGCAGTAGACACAGTGGGACACAGCGGGGACACAGGTGGGACTCACCGGGGGGCACAGCGGGGGACAAAGCGGGACACCACGGGACACAGCGGGACACAGCGTGGACACTGCGGGAACATAGCAGGACACAGCAGGGTACACAGCGGGACACAGTGGGACACAGCGGGGGACAAAGCGGGGACACAGCGGGACACAGCGAGGAAACACAGCGAGGAAACAGTGGGATACAGCATGGGACTAAGCGGGAGACAGCGGGGGACACAGCGAGGACACAGCTGGACACAGCAGGGACACAGAGGAGACTCAGCGGGGGACACAGAGGGGGACAAAGCCGGACACCACGGGACCCAGTGTGACACAACGGAACACAGCGGGGACACTGCGGGGACACAGCGAGACAAAGCAGGGGACACAGCGGAACAAAGCGGGACACAGCAGGGGACACAGCCGGGGACAGTTAGGGGACACAACGGGACACAGCGGAGACAGAGTGA
>NW_012290795.1:0-3829 GCF_000151885.1 Dipodomys ordii | reverse complement strand
GCGGGACACAGCCGGACACAGTGGGGACACAGCGGGACACTGCGGGACACAGTGGGGGACACAGCGGGACACAGCGGGGTACACATCGAAGACACAGCGGGACACTGCGTTAGACACAGCGAGGACACAAGGGGACACAGTGTAACACAGGGGGACATAGCGGGGTCCCAGCGAGGACCCAGCAGGACACAGCGGGGGACACAGCGGGGGACAAAGCCGGACACCAAAGGACACAGTGGGACACAGCCGGACAAAGCGGGGACACTGCGGGCACACAGCGGGACAATGCGGGGGACACAGCGGGACACAGCGGGGACACAGTGAGGACACAGTGGGACAGAGCAGGGGATACAGCGAGGACACAGCGGGACACAGCGGGACACAGCGGGGACCAAGAAGGGGACACAGTGGGACCCACGGGACACAGCGGGGGACACAGGGAGGACAGAGCTGGCCACTGAGGGAGACAGAGCGAGGACACAGCCGGACACAGCGAAACACAGCGTGACACAGTGGGGACACAGCAGGGGGCACAGCAGGGGACACAGCGGGACACAGCAGGGGACACAGCGGGACACAGCGGGGGACACAGCGAGGACACAGCGGGACACAGCGGTGACACAGCGAGGACACAGCGGGACACAGCGAGACACAGCGGGACACAGCGTGTGACACAGCGGGACACAGCGGGGAACACAGGGAGGACATACCGGGACCAAGCGGGACCCAGCGTCATTACAGCGGGGAGACAGCGGGACACAGCGGGGTGCAGAGCTGGGGACACAACGGGACACTGCTGGGGACACAGCGAGGACACAGTGGGACACAGCGGGACACAGCGGGGACACTGTGGGAACATAGTGGGACACAGCGGGGTACACAGCGGGACACAGCGGGACACAGCTAGGGACACAGCGGGGACAAAGCGGCAGACAGCGGGGGACACAGCGAGGACACCGCGGGACACAGCGGCGACACAGAGGGGACTCAGCGGGACAAAGCGGGGGACACAGCAAGACACAGCGGGACACAGCGGGGACACAGCAGGGGACAGCGGAGACAGAGAGGGGCCAAAGCGAGACACAGCGGTGACACAGCTGGACACAACGGAGTACACAGCAGGAAACAGCCTGGCACACAGCAGGGGACAGCGGGACACAGCGGGACACAGCAGGGACCGAGCGGGACATAGCGGGACACAGCGGAACAGAGCAGGGGACACAGCGGGACCCAGCGGGGGACCCAGCGAGGACACAGCAGGACACAGCGGGGGACACAGCTGGGGACACAGCGGGACACAGCGGGGAACAGCGAGGACACAGCAGGACACAGCAGGACACAGTGCTGGTACAGCGGGGACACAGTGTTACACAGCGTGGTACCCAGCTGTGGACACAACGGGACAGAGTGGGGGCACAGCGAGACACAGCGGGACACAGCGAGGACACAGCGGGACACATTGGTGACACAGCGGGGGACACAGCAGGACACAGCAGCGGACACAGCGGGGAACACAGCGGGACACAGCACGACACAGCGGGTGACACAATGGGGACACAGCGGGACACAGCGGGGGACACATCGAGGACACAGCGGAACATAGCGGGGGACACAGAGAGGACACAGCAGGATACAGCGAGACACAGCGGGACACAGCGTGGATACAGCAGTAGACACAGCGGGACATAGCGGGGGACACAGCTGGGGACACAACGGGACACAGCGGGGCACACAGCGAGGGCAGAGCGGGACACAGCGGGACACAGCGGGGACACAGCGTCGATACAGCGGGGACACAGCGAGACACAGCGGGGAACACAGGAAGGAAACAGCGGGACCCAGTGGGACACAGCGTCGATACAGCGGGACACAACGGGGTACACAGCTAGGGACACAACGGGACACAGCGGGGGACACAGCGAGGACACAGGAGGACACAGCGGGACACAGCGGGGGACCCAGCGGGACCCAGCGGGAGACCCAGCGAGGACACAGCGGGACACAGCGGGGGACACAGCGAGGACACAGAGGGGGACACAGCGGGACACAGCGGGGGATAGAACAGGATATAGCGGGGACACAGCGGGGCACAGCGGGGTCACAGCAGGACATAGCAGGGAACACAGCGGTATATAGCAGGGGACACAGTGATGACAAAGCAGCTCAAAGTCAGACACCATGGTATACAGCGGAACATAGGGGGACACAGCGGGGGTCTCAGCGGTGGGTCACAGCGGGGGACACAGTGTGGGACAGCGGTGACACAGTTGGTGACAGCGGGGACATACTGGGACAGAGTGGGGGTCAGCGGGGATACAGGGAGGACACAGCGAGACACAGCGGGGGACACAGCGAGGACACAGTGTGGACACAGGGGTGACACAGCGGGACACAGCGGGACAAAACGTGACACAGCTGTACACAGAGGGGTATACAGGGGGGACATTGAGGACAACCATGGGGACAGCAGGGATACAGCGGGACACAGCGGGGGACAGCGGGACATAGCAGGGACACAGCAGGGACACAGCTGGGGACACAGCGGGACACGGCAGGACACAGCGGGGGACACAGCAGGGACACAGCGGGTCACAGCGGGGACACAGTGGGGGACACAGCAAGGACACAGCGAGACACAGAGGGATACAAAGCGAGGACACAGGGGGACACAGCGGGACCCAGCGGAGGACCCAGCGATGACACAGCGGGATGACACAGCGGGACACAAATGGGGACACAGCAAGGACACAGCGTGAAAGAGCGGGACACAGCGGGGGACACATCCAGGGACACAGAGGGACACATCAGGGGACACAGTGGGGACACAGCGGGACACAGTGGGGACACAGCGGGACACAGAGGGACACATCAGGCAACACAGCAGGACACTGCGGGGTACACAGCGGGACACATCGGGACACAAAGGGACACAGCAGGGACACAGCGGGGGAAACATCGGGACACAAAGGGGGACACAGCATTACACATCGGGAACACAGCGGGACACAGCGGGGACACAGCAGGGGCACATTGGGACAAAGCGGGACACAGCGGGGGACAGAGCGGGACACACCGGGATACAGCGGGACACAGCGGGAGACACAGCAGGGGACACAGAGCCGCACACAGCGGGAGAGAGCGGAACACAGCAGGGACACAGCGGGGACACAGTGGGACATCGCGGGGACAAAGCGAGGACAGAGCGGGACACAGAGGTACACAGTGAGGGACACTGCGGGGGACAATGGGGACAAACCGGGGAACAACGGGGACACAGCGGGACACAGCTGGGACACAGCGAGGACACAGCGGGATACAGCCGGACACAGCAGGACACAGAGGGGAACACAGCGGGGGACACAGCGGGACAGAGCGGGACACAGTGGGGTACACAGTGGGACACATCGGGGATACAGCAGGCACACAGCGGGACAAAGCGGGACTAAGAGGGACACAGCAAGGGACACAGCAAGGCCACAGCGGGACACAGTGGGGGACACAGCAGGGGACACAGCAGGACACAGGGGGACACAGCAGGACACAGCGGGGGATACAGCCGGACACAAAGGGGGACCCAGCGTTACACAGCGGGGACACAGCGGGACACAGTGGGGACACAGCAAGGGACATAGCAGGACAAAGAGGGAACACAGTGTGGGACACAGCGAGGTCAAAGCGGGACACAGAGGGATACACAGAGAGGACCCAGCGGGAGACCCAGCGAGGACACAGCAGGACACAGCGGAGGACACACGGGGACACAGCGGGGGACACAGCGGGGGACACAGCGGGACACAGCGGGGAACACAGCGAGGACACAGCGGGGACA
>NW_012290794.1:0-1006 GCF_000151885.1 Dipodomys ordii | reverse complement strand
ACGGGACACAGTGGGAGCACAGCAGGACACAGTGGGACACAGCGAGGACAAATCATGAGACGTAGCGGGGGACAGAGCGGGAGACAGCGGGGGACACAGCGAGGACCCAGCAGGACACAGCGGGACACAGCAGGGACAGAGCGGGACACAGCGGGACACAGCGAGGGACACAGCGGGACACAGTGGGGGACCCAGCGAGGACACAGCGGGACACAGCGGGGGACACTGCGGGACACAGCCGTGAGCACAGCAAGGACACAGCGGGACCCAGCGGGACACAGCGTCGATACTGCGGGGACACAGCGTTACACAGCGTGGTACACAGCTGTGGACACAACGGGACACAGTGGGGGCACAGCGGGACACAGCGGAACACAGTGGGACACAGCGGGGACAAAGCGTGAGACACAGCGGGGGACAGAGCGGGTGATAGCGGGGGACACAGCGAGGACACAGCGGGACACAGCGGGGGAAACAGCGGGACACAGCGGTGGACACAGGGGAGAGAGCGGGGGACACAGCGGGACACAGCGTTGGAAACAGCGGGACACAGCGGTGGACCCAGCGAGGACCCAGCGGGACACAGCGGGACACAGCGTCGATACAGCTGGGATACAACTTTACACAACGTGGTACACATCTGTGGACACAACGGGACACAGTGGGGGCACAGCGGGACACAGTGGGACACAGCGAGGACAAATCGTGAGACACAGCAGGGGACCGAGCAGGAGACAGCGGGGGACACAGCGAGGACACAGCAGTATACAGCGAGACACAGCAGGGACAGAGCGGGACAGAGCGGGACACAGCGGGACACAGCGGGGGACACAGCGGGACACAGCGGAGGACCCAGCAAGGACACAGCGGGACACAGTGGGGGATACAGCGAGGACACAGCGGGGGACACAGCGGGGGACACTGCGGGACCCAGCGGGGAACACAGCGAGGACACAGCGGGACCCAGCGGGACACAGCGTCGATACAGCGGGGATACAGCGTTTGA
>NW_012290793.1:0-5915 GCF_000151885.1 Dipodomys ordii | reverse complement strand
CAGCGGGGACACAGCAGGGACACAGCGGGACAAAGCGGGACACATCAGGACACAGCGGGGGCCACAGCGGGACACAGCAGGGGACACAGCGAGGACACAGCGGGACACAGCGGGAGACACAGCGAGGACACAGCGGGACACAGCGGGGGAAAAAGTGGGACACAGCGGGGACACAGCAGTGGACACAGCGGGAGACAGCGGGGGACACAGCGGGACACAGCGGGGGACACAGCGGGGGCCGCAGAGGGACACAGTGGGACACAACTGGGGACACAGCAGTACACAGCGGTGGACACAGCGGGACACAGCGGTGGACACAGCGAGGACACAGCGGGACCCAGCGGGACACAGAGTCGATACAGCGGGGACAGAGTGGGCCACAGCGGGGTACACAGCTGGGGACACAACGGGGCACATCAGGGGACACAGCAAGTACTCAGCGGAACACAGCGTGGGACACAGTGAGGACACAGGGGGACACAGTGGGACACAGCAGGAACACAGCAGTAGACACAGCGGGACACAGCAGGGGACACAGCGGGACACAGCGGGGGACACAGGGAGGACAGAGCGGGACACAGCGGGGACACAGCGGGGACTCAGCGGGGGACACAGCGGGGGACAAATCGGGACACAGCGGGACACAGCGGGACACAGCATCGATACAGCGGGGACACAGCGGGACACAGCGGGGTACACAGCTGGGGACACAACGGAACACAGTGGGGGACACATCGAGGACACAGCAGGACACAGCGGGGACACAGCGGGGACACTGCTGGAACATAGCAGGACACAGCTGGGTACACAGCGGGACACAGCGGGACACAGCTTGGGACACAGCGGGGACATAGCGGGACACAGCGGGGGACACAGCAAGGACACAGTGGGACACAGTGTGGGACAAAGTGGGAGACAGCGGGGCACACAGCGAGGACACAGCAGGACACCGAGGGGACTCAGCGGGGGACACAGCTGGGGACAAAGCAGGACACCATGGGACACAGTGTGACACAGCGGGACACAGCGGGACACAGTTGGACACAGCGGGGAGAAAGCGTGAGACACAGCGGGGGACAGAGGGGGAGACAGAGGGGGACACAGCGAGGACAAAACGGGACACAGCGGTGATAAAGCGGGGGACACAGAGGGACACAGCGGCGGACACAGAGGGGGAGACAGCAGGACACAGCGGGACACAGCGGGGGACACAGTTGGGACACAGTGGGACACAGCGGGGGACACAGCGAGGACACATTGGGACACAGTGGGGACACAGCGGGTCTCAGCAGGCGACACAGCAGTACACAGCGGGACAATGCGGGACACAGCAGGGCACACAGAGGGGTACACAGCGGGACACAGCGGGGAACATAGCGAGGACACAGCGGGACCCAGCGGGACACAGCGTCGATACAGCGGGTACACAGCATTACACAGCGTGTTACACAGCTGTGGACACCACGGGACACAGTGGGGACACATCGGGACACAGCGGGACACAGTGGGACAAAGCAAGGACAAATCGTGAGACACAGCGAGGGACAGAGCGGGAGACAGCGGAACACAGTGGGACACAGCGGGGGACACAGCGGGAACCAGCGGGGGACCCAGCTAGGACAAAGTGGGACACAGCTGGGGACACAGCGAGGACACAGCGGGGGACACAGCGGGGGACACAGCGGGACACAGCGAGGAACAGCGTAGATACAGCGGGGACACAGCGTTACACAGCGTGGAACACAGCTGTGGACACAACGGGACACAGTGTGCGCACAGCGGGACACAGCGGGACACAGTGGGACACAGCGGGGACAAAGCGTGAGACACAGCGGGGGACAGAGTGGGAGACAGCGGGGGACACAGCGGGGACACAGCGGGGACTCAGCGTGGTCACAGCGGATACACAGTTGTGGACACAACGGGACACAGTGTGGGCACAGCGGGACACAGCGGGACAGAGTGGGACACAGAAGGGATAAAGCGTGAGACACTGCGGGGGACAGAGCGGGAGACAGCGGGGGACACAGCAAGGACACAGCGGGACACAGCGGGACACAGCGGGGGACACAGCTAGGACACAGCGGGACACAGCGGGACACAGTGGGGACACAAAGGGGACTCAGCGGGGGAAACAGCGGGGGAAAAAGCGGGACACTATGGGACACAGTGTGACACAGCAGGACACAGAGGGAACACTGCGTCGACACAGCGGGACAAAGTGGGGGACACAGAGTGACAGAGCGGGACACAGCGGGGGACACAGCGGGGGACACAGCGGGGGACTGTGGAGACAAAGAGAGGACACAGCGGGACACAGCGGTGACACAGCTGGACACAACGGAGTACACAGCGGGACACAGCGGGCACAAAGCGGGGACAGAGCGGGACACAACTGGACACAGCGGGACATAGCGGGGGACACAGCGGGACACAGAGGGGGACACAGTGAGGACACAGTGAGACACAGCGGGGGACACAGCGAGGACACAGCGGTGACACAGCTGGACACAACGAAGTACACAGCGGGACACAGCGGGCACACAGCGGGGACACAGCGGGACATAGCGGGGAACACAGGGAGGACACAGCATGACCAAGTGGGACACAGCGTCGATACAGCGGGGACACAGCGGGACACAGCGGGGTACACAGCTGTGGACACAATGGGACACAGTGTGGGCACAGCGGGACACAGCGGGACAGAGTGGGACACAGACGGGATAAAGCGTGAGACACAGCGGGGGACACAGGGGGGACACAGCGGGACACAGGGGGCGACACAGCGAGGACACATTGGGACACAGCGGGGACACAGCGGGACTCAGCGGGGGACACAGCAGTACACAGTGGGACACAGCGGGACACAGCGGGTCACAGCAGGGACAGAGCGGGTGACACAGAGGGGTACACAGCGGGACACAGCAGTGGACAAAGCAGGACACAGCGGGGGACACAGCGAGGACACTGCGGGACACTGCGGGAGACACAGCAAGGCCACAGCGGGACACAGTGGAACACAGCGGGACACAGCAGTGACACAGCAGGGGACCCAGCGGGACACAACCGGGGACACAGCGGGACACAGCGGGTCCACAGGGAGGACACAGCAGGACACAGCGGGGGACACAGCGGGAAACAGCGAGGGACACAGCATCGATAGAGTGGGGACACAGCAGGACACAGCGGGGTACACAGCTGGGGACACAACGGGACACAGTGTGGGACATAGCGGGACACAACAGGACACGGTGGGACACAGCGGGACACAGCGGGGGACACAGCGATGACAAAGCGGGACACAGCGAGGGACACAGTGAGACAGAGCAGGGTACACAGCAGGGGACACAGAGGGACCCAGCGGGACACAGCGGGGGACACAGCGAGGACACATTGGGACACAGCGGGGACACAGCAGGAATCAGCGGTGGACACAGCAGTACACAGCGAGACACAGCGGTACACAGCGGAGCACAGCAGGGACACAGCGGGGGACAAAGCGGGACACAGCAGGAAACAGCGGGGGACACAGAGTGGTACACAGCGGGACACAGCAGTGGACAAAGCAGGACACAGTGAGGGACACAGCGAGGACACTGCGGAACTCTGCGGGTGACACAGCGAGGACACAGCGTGACACAGCGGAACACAGCGGGACACAGCAGGGACACAGCAGGGGACACAGCGGGACACAGAGGAGGACACAGCGTGACACAGCGGGGGACACAGCGGGACACAGTGGGACACAGCGGGGGACACAGCGATGACAAAGCGGGACACAGCGGGGATATAGCGGGACTCAACACGGTCACAGCGGGACACAGCAGGACACAACGTGACACAGCGGGGACACAGCAGGGGACAGAGCGGGACACAGCGGGGGACACAGGGGGGAAAAAGGGTACACAGCAGGGGACACAGCGAGGACACAGCGGGACACATCTGGGACACAGCGGGAATCAGCGGGGGACACAGCAGGACACAGCGGGACACAGCGGGGACACAGCAGGGACACAGCGGGGGACACAGTGGGACAGAGCAGGGGACACAGCAGGGGACACAGAGGGACAGAGCGGGACACAGCAGGGGACACAGGGGGGACACAGCGGGACACAGCGGGGGACACAGTGAGGACACATTGGGAAACAGCGGGGACACAGCGGGACTCAGAGGGGGACACAGCAGTACACAGCGGGACACAGCGGGGCACAGCAGGGACACAGCGGAGGACACAGCGGGAAACAGCGAGGGACACTGCGGGGGACACAGCGGGACACAGTGTGGAACAAAGAGAGTACACAGCGGGACCCAGCGGGATACAGCGTCGATACAGCGGGGACACAGCGTAACACAGCAGGGTACATAGCTGGGGACACAACGGGACACAGTGGGAGACATAGCGGGACACAGCGGGACACAGCGGGTCACAGCGGGGACAAAGCGGGGACTCAGCGGGGGACACAGCGGGGGACAAACGGGACACCACGGAATACAGCGGGATACAGCGGGACACAGGGGGGACACAGCAGGACACAGCGGGACACAGAGGGGGACACAGCGGGACACAGCGGGGGACAGAGCGGGGGACAAAGCGGGACACCACGGGTCACAGTGTGTCACATCGGGACACAGCGGCGACACTGCGGGGACACAGCGGGACAAAATGGGGGACACAGCGGGACACAGCGGGAGACAGCATTGGACACAGGAGGGGATAGCGGGGGACAGAGAGGGGACACAGCGGAACACAGCGGTGACACAGCTGGACACAGCTGGGTACACAGCGGGACATAGAGGACACACAGCGGGGACACAGCGGGACACAGCGGGGAACTCACCGGGACACAGCGGGGGACACAACAAGGACACAGCGGAACACTGTGGGAGACACAGCCAGGACACATCCGTACCCAGTGGAACACAGTGTGACACAGCGGGGACACAGCAGGGGACACAGCGGGACACAGTGGGGGACACAGGGGGCACAAAGCGGGACACAGCGGGGGACACAGCGGGACACAGCGGGACACAGCTGGGACACAGCAGGGACACAGCGGTGGACACAGAGGGACAGAGCAGGGGACACAGCAGGAGACACAGAGGGACACAGCGGGACACAGCGGGGGACACAGGGGGGACACAGCGGGACACAGGGGGGACACAGTGAAGACATATTGGGACACAACGGGGACACAGCGGGACTCAGCGGGGGACATAGCAGTACACAGCGGGACACAGCGGGTCACAGCAGGGTCAGAGCGGGTGACACAGAGGGGTACACAGCGGGACACAGCAGTGGACAAAGCAGGACACAGTGGGGGACACAGCGAGGACACTGCGGGACACTGCGGGAGACACAGCAAGGACACAGCGGGACACAGTGGAACACAGCGGGACATAGCAGTGACACAGCAGGGGACACAGCGGGACACAGCCGGGGACACAGCGGGACACAGCGGGAGAGACAGGGAGGACACAGCGGGACAAAGCGAGGGACACAGCGGGACACAGCGAGGGACACAGCGTCGATAGAGCGGGGACACAGCGGGGTACACAGCTGGGGACACAACCGGACACAGTGGGGGACATAGCGGGACACAACGGGATGCAGCGGGACACAGCGGGGCACAGCGGGGACAAAGCGGGAGACACAGCAGGGAACAGAGCAGGACACAGCGGGGACACAGCGAGGACACAGCGGGACACAGCGGGGACACAGCGGGGACTCAGCGGGGGACAAATGGGACACCACGGAACACAGCGGGATACAGCGGGACACAACGGGGACAAAGCGGGACTCAGCGGGGAACACAGCAGGGGACAAAGCGGGACACCACGGGACACAGTGTGACACATCGCGCCACAGCGGCGATACTGCGGGGACACAGCGGGACAAAGTGGGGGACACAGCGGGA
>NW_012290792.1:0-2722 GCF_000151885.1 Dipodomys ordii | reverse complement strand
GGGAACAGAGAGGGGACACACCGTGACACAGGGGTGACACAGCTGGACACAGCAGGGTACACAGCGGGACACAGAGGGCACACAGCGGGGACACAGCGGGGCACAGTGGGACACAGTGGGGACAGAGCGGTGGACACATCAGTGGACACATCGGGGGACACAGAGGGGACACAGTGGGACACAGCGGGGGACACAGCAGTACACAGCGGGACACAGCGGGACACAGCGGGGGACACAGTGGGACAGAGCAGGGTACACAGCAGGGGACACAGAGGGACCCAGCGGGACACAGCGGGGGACACAGCGAGGACAAATTGGGACACAGAGGGGACACAGCTGGACTCAGTGGGGGACACAGCAGGACACAGCATTACACAGCGGGACACAGCGGGACACAGCGGGGGACACAGTGGGACAGAGCAGGGTACACAGCAGGGGACACAGAGGGACCCAGCGGGACACAGCGGGGGACACAGGGGGGACACTGCAGGACACTGCGGGAGACACAGCGAGGACACAGCGTGACACAGCGGAACACAGCAGGACACAGTTGGGACACAGCAGGGGACACAGCGGGACACAGAGGGGGACAAGCGGGACACAGTGGGGGACACGGGGGGACAATGCGGGACACAGCGGGGGACACAGCGATGACAAAGCGGGACACAGCGGGGACACAGCGGGACTCAACACGGTCACAGCGGGACACAGCGGGACACAGCAGGACACCTTGGGGACACAGCAAGGGACACAGCGGGACACAGCGGGGGACACAGCGGGACACAGAGGGCGACACAGGGGGAACAAAGCGGGACACAGCAGGGGACACAGCGAGGACTCAGCGGGACACATCTGGGACACAGCGGGAATCAGCGGGAGACACAGCGGGACACAGTAGGACAGAGCGGGGACACAGCAGGGACACAGTGGGGGACACAGTGGGACAGAGCAGGGGACACAGCAGGGGAAACAGAGGGACAGAGCGGACACAGCGGGGGACACAGGGTTGGCAGAGCGGGACACAGCGGGGGACACAGTGAGGACACATTGGGACACAGTGGGGACACAGCGGGACTCAGCGTGGGACACAGCAGTACACAGCGGGACCCAGCGGGACACAGCGTCGATACAGCGGGGACACAGCGGTGTACATAGCTGGGGACACAACGGGACACAGTGGGGGCCATAGCGGGACACAGCGGGACACAGCGGGACACAGGGGGTCACAGCGGGGACAAAGCGGGGACTCAGCAGGGGACACAGCGGGTGACAAACGGGACACCACGGAATACAGGGAATACAGCAGGACACAGCGGGGGACACAGCAGGACACAGCGGGACACAGAGGTGAACACAGCGGAACACAGCAGGGGACAGAGCGGGGGACACAGCGGGACACAACGGGGACAAAGCGGCACTCAGTGGGGGACACAGGAGGGGACAAAGTGGAACACCACGGGACACAATGTGACACAACAGGACACAGCGGGGACACTGTGGGGAAACAGCGGGACAAAGCAGGGGACATAGTGGGACACAGCGGGACACAGTGGGGGACAGAGCAGGTGACAGCGGGGGACAGAGAAAGGACAGAGCGGGACACAGCTGTGACACCGCTGGACACAGTGGGGTACACAGCAGGACACAGCGGGCACACAGCGGGGACACAGCGGGACACATCGGGACACAGTGGGGACAGAGCGGGACACAGCGGGGTACACAGCGGGACACACGGGGGACACAGTGAGGACACAGCGGGACACAACGGGGACAAAGCGGGGGACACAGCGGGACACAGCAGGGACACAGCGGGACACAGCGGGGGACATAGTGGGACACAGCGGGGGACACAGCGACGACAAAGCGGGACACAGCGGGGAAACAGCAGGACTCAACAGGGTCACAGCGGGACACAGCGGGACACAGCGGGACACAGCAGGGACACAGCAGGGGACAGAGCGGGACACAGCGTGGGACACAGCGGGACACAGCGGGGGACATAGTGGGACACAGCGGGGGACACAGCGACGACAAAGCGGGACACAGCGGGGAAACAGCAGGACTCAGCAGGGTCACAGCGGGACACAGCGGGACACAGCGGGATACAGCAGTGACACAGCAGGGGACACAGCGGGACACAGCGTGGGACACAGCGGGACACAGCAGGGAATACAGAGGGACACAGTGGGGAACACAGAGGGACACAGCGGGACACAGCGGGTACAGCGGGGACACAGAAGGGGACAGCGGGGACCCACCAGGGAACAACGTGGACACAGCGGGACACAGCGGGGGACACAGCGGGACACAGCAGGGGACACAGGGGGACACAGCGGGGGACACAGTGGAATACAGCGGGACACAGCGGGGACACAGCCGGGACACAGCGGGTGACACAGTGGGACAGAGCAGGGGATACAGTGGGGGACACAGCAGGACACAGCAGGGGACACAGGGAGGACACAGCGGGACACAGCGAGGGACACAGCGGGGGACACAGTGGGACACAGCGGGGTACACAGAGAGGACACAGTGGGACCCAGCGGGACACAGCATCGATACAGCAGGGACACAGCAGGACACAGCGGGGTACACAGCTGGGGACACAACGGGACACAGTGGGGGACATAGCGGGACACATCGGGACACAGCGGGACACAGCGGAGCACAATGAGGACAAAGTGGGAGACACAGCAGGGAACAGAGCAGGACACAGCAGGGA
>NW_012290791.1:0-4262 GCF_000151885.1 Dipodomys ordii | reverse complement strand
GTCTTGCTATTGTCTTTAATGTATCTAGAATGGATTATGTGACTTTTTTTGTTCCTCTTGTATGTTCTTCCCCCATGGTATAACCTCTGTTTTCACTGTATTTGATTCCCATGCCCTGCATCTTATATATACATTTTTCTAATTTGGGGAGGGGAAGGGAAATAACAAAATGCTGAAACAAGGATACAGGTTGACCCATTGTAACAATGAGATGTACAAGACACTATGTAAAAAATGAATTTTACAATTTGGGGGGAGGGAAGAGTAGGGGAGGTAGGGAGGAAAGGGATGGTAGGGGAAAAACAAAGGAGGTGGTAACAATGCTCGATAGGAAATGTTCTCACTACCTTACTCATGTAATTGTAACCCCTCTGTACAGTATCTTTACAATAAAAAGACAAAAACCAGAAAATTTCTATGGAATAATTTAAGTGATTTTATATAACACAACTAGGGATGCACTATGCTGAAAATCAGAAACAAGACCTGCTCATGAAAATAGCCTAAGTACACAGAAGGCTGGAATCACAATGTTCATAATCTCTCTAGTGGGAGATCCACTGCATAGAATGAAAGGAAAGAAATGGTACTTTAAAACAATTGTACTTTGAAAACATCTAGAGGATTCGCCAAATAGTCTAGAAACCACAGCTTTCTAGGAATACTTGAAAGTGGCAAAAGTGACCTCTGAGAACGATATGAAATCCTCACTTGAAAAAGATGTTAATCAAAAAGATGCTTTCTTTCTTCAAAAATCCATGGTTCTCCCTGAGAGGAGATGAAAATAATTACTAAAAGAAATGTAAGACCTGGAAAATATTTGTTTGGAACTTGGGGAATAAACTCAGCACTGCATCTTAAAAAATAATGGAAGAAAAGAGACAGAATATGAGATTGGATAGGGAAAGAGTAGGGATAAGAATGCATTTTCTCAAAAGTGTGGCTGAAATTAGGAAAGCAACTCCATTTGTAATAGCCCCACAAAAAATAAAATACCTAGGAATTAACTTAACTAAAGAAGTGAAGGACCTCTATGATGAAAACTTTAAAATCTTGAAAAAGGAAATCAACACAGAACTAAAAAAATGGCAAAGCCTCCCATGCTCCTGGATTGGAAAGATTAACATCGTGAAAATGGCAATACTCCCCAAGGCTATCTACAAATTCAACGCAATACCTATCAAAATTCCAAGCTAATTCTTCAAGGAAATAGAAGAGGCAATCCAAAAATTCATATGGAACAATAAAAGACTTCGAATAGCAAAAACACTCCTCAACGGAAAGAACACTGCTGGAGGAATATCAATACCAAATTTCAAACTCTACTACAAAGCCATAGTAATCAAAACAGCTTGGTACTGGCATAAGAACAGACCTCAGGACCAATGGAATAGAATTGAAAACCCAGAAATGAACCAGAGACCTATAGCCATCTAATCTTCGATAAGGGAGCTAAAACAATAGAATGGAAGAAAGACAGCCTCTTCAGTAAATGGTGCTGCATAATTGGTTAACTACATGTAGAAAACTAAAGCTAGATCCTTATATATCACCCTGCACCAGAATCAACTTCAAATGGATCAAAGACCTTGAACTCAAAGCAGACACTCTGAAAACATTACAGGATGGAATAGGAGAAACCCTAGGTCTCCTTGGCTCAGGCCGAAATTTTTTGAATAGAGACCCGGAAACACAACAAATCAAAGAAAGGTTGGACAAATGGGATTGCATAAAGTTGCAGAGCTTCTGCAGGGCAAATGACATAGCTAGCAAGATCAATAGAAAGCCCACAGATTGGGAGAAGACCTTTACTAGCCATACAATGGACAAGGGTCTCATATCTAAAATATACTTGGAACTCAAAAAATTAAACCCCCCAACAACAAATCCCCAAAGAAACAACTGCCCAATAAATAAGTGGGCGAAAGACTTAAAGAGAAACTTCTCTGAAGAAGAAAGAAGGATGGCCAATAGACACATGAAGAAATGTTCAACATCCCTAGCCATAAAAGAAATGCAAATCAAAACAACATTGAGATATCACCTCACCCCAGATAGAACGGCAAAAATCAAGAACTCTAATAACAACAGATGCTGGAGGGGATGTGGACAGAAAGGAACCTTACTTCATTGTTGGTGGGAATGTAAACTTGTCCAACCACTTTGGAAAGCAGTATGGAGGTTCCTCAAAAGACTTCACATAGAACTCCCCTATGACCCAGCAATTCCACTTTTGGGCATTTACCCAAGTGCTTACAAACAAGACCACACTAAAGCTACCAGCACAACAATGTTTATTGCAGCATTATTTACCATAGCTAAGATATGGAACCAACCCAGATGCCCCTCAGTAGATGAATGGATCAAGAAAATGTGGTATATATACACAATGGAATTCTATGCCTCCATCAGAAAGAATGACATTGCCCATTTGTTAGGAAATGGAAAAACTTGGAAAAAATTATATTAAGTGAAGTAAGCCAAGCCCAAAGAAACATAGGTCCCATGGTTTCCCTTCTTTGCAATATCTAGTATATGTATGAGTCAAGCGGAAAAGGTCAGATAATGTGATGTCAGGAAAATGAACCCTTAGATATGTATTTTAATGTTTTTTCTTTCATGCATGTGTTTCTAACGCATTTATAAGATTATCTCTTTGTTGCTTTGTATGTCCCTCCCCCACAGTATAACCCCTGCTTTCACTCTATTTGATGTCAGTATAACTTGTGGAGGAGATGGGGAAAAACCAGTTGTTTAAGGATACAGGTGGACCTGTTGCAACAATGAGAAGTACAAGTTGTCATGTCCAAAACGAGCTTTACAACGTTGGTGGGGGGGGAGGGGAAATGGGGTGGGGGGAAGGGGGGAAGGAGAAAGATTGGGATGGGGGGAGGGGGAGGCTGGGAAGGGATGGGAAGGCTAACAAAGGAGGAGGCTGCAATGCTTGGTAAGAAATGTACGTATTATCCTGCCCATGCAATTGTAACCCCTCTGTACAGTATGTTCACAAATAAAATAAAATAAAATTTAAAAAAAAAAAGAATGCATTTTCTCATGCTTCAGCAATCAATGACTGAGAAAGGACACTTGGGACTGAAACCAGTCCTTATAGGTAGGTGGAATAGCTCCTAAATCTTGGGGAAAATGAGTAATATCTTAATAAGTGAAGATACTAAAGCTGCTTTGGTAGAACACAGAGAAAATAGAGATGTTCAGTGAAGGAATGTTGGAATAAATTTACATAACAACCATATGAAACCTCAGTAACCTGTAGTATCTTGGCAGACTCAAAAAAAAATTCTCTTCACAACAGCAGTGAGTAATGTAGTAGTGAGTGGCCACTAAGAAGCTCACTGAAAACTTACCTGTGAACCAAGGTAGAGAATTGAAAATGCTTTATGCATTTGTAGATAGGGTAGGAGTATAAAGTAATAGAGGAGATCAGGAGACAGTGTTTTACTACAAAATGCCAAACAGATTCCAATTATTGTAACAAACTAAAAAGTCCACAATGAAAACTAAAACATTCTGACCTGGCAGAGATTCGTGAAGATGACAGAGACAATGGGATTCCCAAGTGTGATAGCCAATGAGGGTATTTTTAATATATACAACCGAAAAAACAAGACTAAAATTGAGCAATAAGTCAAAAGATGACACCAGTCACAGCCACAGCATGGAGATTCACAATGCCTGGCTCAATTTTCAAATCTTGATCTTGTTCTCAGATCCAAAGCCCAACCACTGCAAAGGAAAACTGGACTACTTGAGGAAAGGTTTTGCAATACCACTACAAGTGGTCATAGTAATGATCCCTTTTTTTTTTTTTGGCTCTGGTCGTTGGGCTTGGGCACTGTCCCTCAGCTCTTCAGCTCAAGGCTAGCGCTCTACCACTTGAGCCACAGAGCCTACCTCCGGCTTTTTTCTTTTTGCTTATGTGGTGCTGAGGAATCGAACCCAGGGCCTCAGGCATGCAAGGGAAGCACTCTACCACTGAGCCATCTTCCCGGCCCCAATCCCTTTAATATTTTTATAAAAGAATCAAATTATCATATAATTGTACACAATAAATGGACTATCTAGTTTATTATTAGAATGGTGGGAGACAGGATGCATAAATTGCCACTGCCACCAACAAATTCACCCACTCTTTTTATGGCAATGTGCACATGCAAAATTGCTTGTATGTGTGTGTGTGTATGTGTAATCAACATGATTATGATATGGCATATATATACCTGTGATACCACAGTGATACCTGA
>NW_012290790.1:0-1446 GCF_000151885.1 Dipodomys ordii | reverse complement strand
CAGTTCACATGCGGGGCGTCCTGGCTCGGGTCTGGGATGAGCAACCCTCGCCGTCCTTGGCTCCCTCTGACTGGCGGCAGAGCGTCCTCCCGGGCTCCCTGGCTCTTCAGAATCCTGGAATCCTAATGACCGGTAAGCGTGGAGCGCCCACATCCCAGGCTCCCCAGCTCACTTGGTAATTAAAGCGCAATTGCATTGTTCATGGTCTAGATTGTGTCTGTTTTTTCTGGGAAATTACAGGCTCTGGGGGAGCCTGCGCAGGTTCACCAGCTCCACTTCCAGGGAGGGGACTGTGAGGCGTGGTCTTGGTGAGGGGGGGACTGCGAGCCGTGGTCTTGGTGGTGGTGGGGAGGGGACTGCGAGGCGTGTTCTTGGTGTGGGGGACTGCGGGGCGTGGTCTTGGTGGTGGTGGAGGGGACTGCGAGGCGTGGTCTTGGTGGTGGTGGGGAGGGGACTGCGAGGCGTGGTCTTGGTGTGGGGGACTGCGAGGCGTGGTCTTGGTGGGGGACTGCGAGGCGTGTTCTTGGTGGGGGGGGACTGCGAGGCGTGGTCCTGGTGGGGGGAACTGCGAGGCGTGGTCTTGGTGGGGGACTGCGAGGCGTGGTCTTGGTGGGGGACTGCGAGGCGTGGTCTTGGTGGGGGGGACTGCGAGGCGTGTTCTTGGTGGGGGGGGACTGCGAGGCGTGGTCCTGGTGGGGGGGACTGCGAGGCGTGGTCTTGGTGGTGGTGGGGAGGGGACTGCGAGGCGCGGTCTTGGTGGTGGTGGGGAGGGGACTGCGAGGCGTGTTCTTGGTGGGTGGGGACTGCGAGGCGTGGTCTTGGTGGTGGTGGGGGGACTGCGAGGCGTGTTCTTGGTGGGTGGGGACTGCGAGGCGTGGTCCTGGTGGGGGGGACTGCGAGGCGTGGTCCTGGTGGTGGGGACTGCGAGGCGTGGTCTTGGTGGGGGGGACTGCGAGGCGTGTTCTTGGTGGGGGGGGACTGCGAGGCGTGGTCCTGGTGGGGGGGACTGCGAGGCGTGGTCTTGGTGGTGGTGGGGAGGGGACTGCGAGGCATGTTCTTGGTGGGTGGGGACTGCGAGGCGTGGTCTTGGTGGTGGTGGGGGGACTGCGAGGCGTGTTCTTGGTGGGTGGGGACTGCGAGGCGTGGTCCTGGTGGGGGGGACTGCGAGGCGTGGTCCTGGTGGTGGGGACTGCGAGGCGTGGTCTTGGTGGGTGGGGACTGCGAGGCGTGGTCCTGGTGGGGGGACTGCGAGGCGTGGTCTTGGTGGGGGGACTGCGAGGCGTGGTCTTGGTGGGGGGGACTGCGAGGCGTGGTCTTGGTGGGGACTGCGAGGCGTGGTCTTGGGGGGGACTGCGAGGCGTGGTCTTGGTGGGGGGGACTGCAAGGCGTGGTCTTGGTGGGGGGGACTGCGAGGCGTGGTCTTGGTGGGGGGACTGCGAGGCGTGG
>NW_012290789.1:0-6225 GCF_000151885.1 Dipodomys ordii | reverse complement strand
ACAGCGGGACACAGCGGGACACAGCGAGGACACAGCGGGACAGAGCGGGACACTGCAGGGCACAGCGGGGGACACAGCGGGACACAGCGGGGGACACAGCGAGGACACAACGGAACACAGAGTGGGACACAGTGAGGACACAGCGGGACACAGTGGGACACAGCTGGGTCCCAGCAGTGGACACAGCGGGACACAGCGGGGGACAGAGCGGGACACAGCGGGGGACACATGGAGGACTCAGCGGGACAAAGCGGGGACACAGCGGCGACTCACCGGGGAACACAGTGGGGGACAAAGCGGGACACCACAGAACACAGTGGGAAACAGAGGGACACAGCGGGGAAACTGCGGGGACACAGGGGGACAAAGCGTGGGACACATAGGGACACAGCGGGGGACACAGCGGGGGACACAGCGGGACACAGCAGGGAACACAGCGAGGACACAGCGGGACCCAGCGGTACACGGCGTCGATAAAGCGGGGACACAACGTTACACAGCGTGGTACACAGCTGTGAACACAACGGGACACAGTGGGGGCACAGGGGACACAGCGGGACACAGTGGGACACAGCGGGGACAAAGCTTGAGACACAGCGGGGTACATAGTGGGAGACAGTAGGGGACACAGCGAGGACAAAGCGGGACACAGCGCTGACACTGCGGGGGACACAGCGGGCGACACAGCGGGGGACACAGCCGGACACAGCGGGACACAGCGGGGGACACAGAGGGGACACAGCGGGACCCAGCACGGGACACAGCGAGGACGCATTGGGACACAGCCGGGACACAGCGGGACTCAGCAGGGGACACAGCAGTACACAGCGCGACACAGCGGGACACAGCGGGGGACACAGAGGGGTAAACAGGGGGACACAGCGGGGAACACAGCGAGGACACAGCGGGACCAAGCGGGACACAGCGTCGATACAGCGGGGACACAGCGGGACACAGCGGGGTACACAGCTGGGTACACAACGGGACACAGCGGGGGACACAGCGAGGACACAGCAGAACACAGCGTGGGAAACAACGAGGACACAGCGGAACACAGCGAGACACAGCGGGACACAGCAGGGGACACAGCGAGGACACAGCGGGACACAGCGGGACACATCGTGGGACAAAGCGGGAGATAGCAGGGGACACAGCGAGGACACAGCGGGACACAGTCGTGACACATAGAGGACTCAGCGGGGGACACAGTGGGGGACAGAGCGGGACACAGCGGGACCCAGCGGTGACAAAGCGTGAGACACAGCAGTGGACAGAGCAGGAGACAGAGGCGGACACAACGAGGACACAGCGGGACACAGCGGGGACACAGAGGTTGCTCAGGGGGGCCACAGCGGGGGACAAAGCGGGACACAGCGTGAAACAGCGGTGAACCTGCGGGGACACAGCGGGACACAGCGGGGGACACAGCGGGACACAGCGGGGGACACAGCAGGGACACAGTGGGACACAGTAGGACACAGCGTGGGACAAAGCGGGAGACAGCGGAGGACACAGCGAGGACACAGCTGGACACGGCGGGGACACAGAGGGGACTCAGCAGGGGACATAGAGGGGAAAAAGCGGGACACCACGGGACACAGTAGGACACAGCGGGACACAGCGGGGACACTGCGGGACACAGCCGGGGGACACAGCGGTGGACAGCGGGGGAAAGAGAAGGGACACAGCGGGACACAGAGGGGACACAGCTGGACACAGAAGGGTACACAGCGGGGCACAGCGGACTCACAACAGGGACAGAGCTGGACACAGAGGGACACAGAGGGGACAGAGCGTGACACAGCGGGACACAGCGGGACACAGCAGGGGACTCAGCGGGACACAGCGGGGGACACAGGGAGGACACAGCTGGACACTGAGGGAGACAGAGCGAGGACACAGCCGGACACTGCGAAACACAGCGTGACACAGTGGGGACACAGCAGGGGACACAGCGGGACACAGCCGGTGACACAGAGGGACACAGCGGGGTACACAGCAAGGACAAAGCGGGACACAGCGGGGGACACAGCGAGGACAGAGCGGGACACAGCGGTGACACAGCGGGACACAGCTGGGGACACTGCGGGACACAGCGGGACACAGCGGGGACACAGCAAGGACACAGCGGGGGACACAGCGGGACACAGAGAGAGACACAGCTTGGGACACAGCGGGACACTGCGGGGAACAAAGAGAGGACCCAGCGGGACCCAGCGGGACACAGCTTCGATAGAACGGGGACACAGCGGGACACAGCGGTGACACAACGGGACTCAGTGGGGCACACTGCGGGACACAGGGGGACACAGCAGGGACACAGCAAGGACACAGCGGGGGACACAGCGGGACACAGCGGGACACAGCGGGGGACACAGCGAGTGACACAGCGGGGGACACAGTGGTACACAATGAGGAACACAGAGAGAGACACAGCAGGACCCAGCGAGACACAGCGTCGATACAGCAGGGACACAGCGGGGTACACAGCTGTTGACACAACGGGACACAGTTGGGGACACAGCGGGACACAGCGGGACACAGCGGGGCACAGCGGGGACAAAACAGGAGACACAGTGGGGATCAGAGCAGGACACAGCAGGGGACACAGAAAGGACACAGTGGGGACACAGCGAGACTCAGCCGGGGACACAGCGGGGGACAAAGCGGGACACCACGGGACACAGTGGGACACAGCGGGACACAGCGGGGTCACTGCGGGACACAGTGGGGGACAAAGCGGGACACAGCGGGACACAGCGGGGACGCAGCAGGACACAGCAGGACACAGCGGGACACGGCGGGGGACACAGCGGGACACAGAGGGGGACACAGCGAGGACACAGCGGGACACAGAGGGACACAGCGGGGGACAGAGCGAGGACACAGTGGGGGACAAAGTGGGGGAAACAGCTGGACACAGCGGGGAACACAGCGAGGACACATCGGGACCCAGCGGGACACAGCATCGATACAGCGGAGACACAGCGTTACACAGCATGGTACAAAGCTGTGGACACAACGGGATACAATGGGGGCACAGCGGGACACAGCGGGACGCAGTGGGACACAGCGGGACACAGCGGGACACAGCGGGGACAGAGCGGGACACAGTCGGACACAGCGGGACACAGCGGGGGACACAGCGGGAGACAAAGAGGGACACCACGGAACACAGCGGGACACAGCAGAAAACAGCAGTGACACTGCGGGGACACTGTGGGACACAGCGGGGGACACAGCGGGACACAGAGGGGGACAGATTGGGACACAGTGGGGGACACAGCCGGACACAGCAGGGGAAACAGTGGGGGACACAGCGGGACACAGCGGGACACAGCGAGGACACAGCGGGACAGAGCGGGACACTGCAGGGCACAGCGGGGGACACAGCGGGACACAGCGGGGGACACAGCGAGGACACAACGGAACACAGAGTGGGACACAGTGAGGACACAGCGGGACACAGTGGGACACAGCCGGGTCCCAGCAGTGGACACAGCGGGACACAGCGGGGGACAGAGCGGGACACAGCGGGGGACACATGGAGGACTCAGCGGGACAAAGCGGGGACACAGCGGCGACTCAAAGGGGACACAGTGGGGGACAAAGCGGGACACCACAGAACACAGTGGGAAACAGCGGGACACAGCGGGGAAACTGCGGGGACACAGGGGGACAAAGCGTGGGACACATAGGGACACAGCGGGGGACACAGCGGGGGACACAGCGGGACACAGCAGGGAACACAGCGAGGACACAGCGGGACCCAGCGGTACACGGCGTCGATAAAGCGGGGACACAACGTTACACAGCGTGGTACACAGCTGTGAACACAACGGGACACAGTGGGGGCACAGGGGGACACAGCGGGACACAGTGGGACACAGCGGGGACAAAGCTTGAGACACAGCGGGGTACATAGTGGGAGACAGCAGGGGACACAGCGAGGACACAGCGGGACACAGCGCTGACACTGCGGGGGACACAGCGGGCGACACAGCGGGGGACACAGCCGGACACAGCGGGACACAGCGGGGGACACAGGGGGGACACAGCGGGACCTAGCGCGGGACACAGCGAGGACGCATTGGGACACAGCGGGGACACAGCGGGACTCAGCGGGGGACACAGCAGTACACAGCGGGACACAGCGGGACACAGCGGGGGACACAGAGGGGTAAACAGCGGGACACAGCGGGGAACACAGCGAGGACACAGCGGGACCAAGCGGGACACAGCGTCGACACAGCGAGGACACAGCTGGACACAGCGGGGACACAGAGGGGACTCAGCAGGGGACATAGAGGGGAAAAAGCGGGACACCACGGGACACAGTAGGACACAGCGGGACACAGCGGGGACACTGCGGGACACAGCCGGGGGACACAGCGGTGGACAGCGGGGGAAAGAGAAGGGACACAGCGGGACACAGAGGGGACACAGCTGGACACAGCGAGAGACACAGCGGGGGACACAGCGGGACACAGCGTAGAAAAAAGAGAGGACACAGCGCGACCCAGCGGCACACAGCGTCGATAGAGCGGGGACACAGCGGGACACAGCGGTGACACAACGGGACTCAGCGGGGGACACTGCGGGACCCAGCGGGACCCAGCGGGGACACAGCAAGGACACAGCGGGGGACACAGCGGGACACAGCGGGACACAGCGGGGGACACAGCGAGTGACACAGCGGGGAACACAGCGGGACACAGTGGGGAACACAGAGAGAGACACAGCAGGACACAGCGGGACACAGCGTCGATATAGCGGGGACACCACGGGGTACACAGCTGTTGACACAACGGGACACAGTTGGGGACACAGCGGGACACAGCGGGACACAGTGGGGCACAGCGGGGACAAAACGGGAGACACAGTGGGGAACAGAGCAGGACACAGCGGGGGACACAGAAAGGACACAGTGGGGACACAGCGAGACTCAGCCGGGGACACAGCGGGGGACAAAGCGGGACACCACGGGACACAGTGGGACACAGCGGGACACAGCGTGGTCACTGCGGGACACAGTGGGGGACAAAGCGGGACACAGCGGGACACAGCGGGGACGCAGCAGGACACAGCAGGACACAGCGGGACACGGCGGGGGACACAGCGGGACACAGAGGGGGACACAGCGAGGACACAGCGGGACACAGAGGGACACAGCGGGGGACAGAGCGAGGACACAGTGGGGGACAAAGTGGGGGAAACAGCTGGACACAGCGGGGAACACAGCGAGGACACATCGGGACCCAGCGGGACACAGCGTCGATACAGCGGAGACACAGCGTTACACAGCATGGTACAAAGCTGTGGACACAACGGGATACAGTGGGGGCACAGCGGGACACAGCGGGACGCAGTGGGACACAGCGGGACACAGCGGGACACAGCGGGGACAGAGCGGGACACAGTCGGACACAGCGGGACACAGCGGGGGACACAGCGGGAGACAAAGAGGGACACCACGGAACACAGCGGGACACAGCAGAAAACAGCAGTGACACTGCGGGGACACTGTGGGACACAGCGGGGGACACAGCGGGACACAGAGGGGGACAGATTGGGACACAGTGGGGGACACAGCCGGACACAGCAGGGGAAACAGTGGGGGACACAGCGGGACACAGCGGGACACAGCGAGGACACAGCGGGACAGAGCGGGACACTGCAGGGCACAGCGGGGGACACAGCGGGACACAGCGGGGGACACAGCGAGGACACAACGGAACACAGAGTGGGACACAGTGAGGACACAGCGGGACACAGTGGGACACAGCCGGGTCCCAGCAGTGGACACAGCGGGACACAGCGGGGGACAGAGCGGGACACAGCGGGGGACACATGGAGGACTCAGCGGGACAAAGCGGGGACACAGCGGCGACTCAAAGGGGACACAGTGGGGGACAAAGCGGGACACCACAGAACACAGTGGGAAACAGCGGGACACAGCGGGGAAACTGCGGGGACACAGGGGGACAAAGCGTGGGACACATAGGGACACAGCGGGGGACACAGCGGGGGACACAGCGGGACACAGCAGGGAACACAGCGAGGACACAGCGGGACCCAGCGGTACACGGCGTCGATAAAGCGGGGACACAATGTTACACAGCGTGGTACACAGCTGTGAACACAACGGGACACAGTGGGGGCACAGGGGGACACAGCGGGACACAGTGGGACACAGCGGGGACAAAGCTTGAGACACAGCGGTGA
>NW_012290788.1:0-4691 GCF_000151885.1 Dipodomys ordii | reverse complement strand
CAGTGGGACGAAGCGGGAGACACAGTGGGACACAGTAGGCACACAGCGGGGACACAGAGGGACACAGCGGGGACAGAGCGGGACACAGCCGGACACAGCGCGACAGAGCGGGGGACACAGCGGGACACAGTGGTGGACCCAGTGAGGACACAGAGGGACACAGCAGGGGACACAGCGAGGACACAGCGGGGGACACAGCGGGGGACACAGCGGGGGACACAGCGGGGAACAGAACGAGGACACAGCGGAACACAGCGCGACAAAGAGTCTATACAGCGGGGACACAGGGTTACAAGGCGTGGTACATAGCTGTGGACACAACGGGACACAGTGGGGGCACAGCTGGACTCAGTGGGACACAGTGGGACACAGCAGGGACAAAGCGTGAGACACAGCGGGGGACAGAGACAGAGACAGCAGGGGACACAGCGACAAAACAGTGGGACACAGCGGTGACACAGCGGGGACTCAGCGGGGGACACAGCGGGGGACACAGCAAGGACAGAGCGGGACACAGTGGGGGACACAGCAGGACATAGCGGGGGACACAGCGGGGGAAACAGCGGGACACAGCGGGGACACCACGGGACACAGTGGGACACAGTGGGACACAGCGGGACACTGCGGGGACACAGCAGGACAAAACGGGGGACACAGCGGGACACAGCGGGACAAAGCGGGGGACACAGCGGGACACAGCGGAGACAGAGAAGGGCCACAGCGGGACACAGCGGTGACACAGCTGGACACAGCGGGGTACACAGCGGGACACAGCGGGCACACAGAGGGGACACAGCGAGACACAGCGGGACACAGCGGGGACAGAGCGGGACACAGTCGGACACAGCGGGACACAGCGGGGGACACAGCGGAAACAGCGGGGGACCCAGCGAGGACATAGCGGGGGACACATCGGGGGACACAGCGGGACACAGCGGGGAACACAGCGAGGACACAGCGGGACACAGCGGGACGCAGCGTCGATACAGAGGGGACTCAGCGGAGGACACAGCAGGGGACACAGCGGGGGACAAAGTGGGACACCACGGGACACAGTGTGACACAGCGGGACACAGCGGGGACACTGCGGGGACACAACAGGATAAAGCAGGGGACACAGCGGGACACAGCGGGACACAGTGGGGGACACAGCGGGGGACAGCATAGACAGAGAAGGGCCACAGCGGGACAGAGCAGGACACAGTTGGACACAGCGGGGTACACAGCGGGACACAGCGGGCACACCGGGGACACAGCGGGACACAGCGGGACACAGTGGGGACACAGTGGGACACAGCGGGACAAAGCGGGGGACACAGCGGGAAACAGCAGGGGACACAGAGAGGACACATTGGGACACAGCGGGGGACACAGTGAGGACACAGCGGGACACAGCCGGGGAAAAAGTGGGACACAGCGGGGACACAGCAGTGGACACAGCGGGACACAGCGGGGGACACAGCCGGACACAGCAGGGGAAACAGTGGGGGACATAGCAGGACACACTGGGACACAGCGCGGGACACATGGGGGACCCAGCGGGACACAGCGGGGACAAAGCGGGACTCAGCGGGGGACACAGCAGTATACAGCAGGACACAGTGGGGACACAGCAGGGACACAGCGGGGAACACAGCGGGACACAGCAGGGGACACAGAGAGGACACATTGGGACACAGCGGGGGACACAGTGAGGACACAGCGGGACACAGCCGGGGAAAAAGTGGGACACAGCGGAAACACAGCTGGACAGAGCGGGACACAGCTGGGGACAAAACGGGACACATCTTGGGACACAGGGAGGACCCAGCGGAACACAGCGTGGGACACAGCGCGGACACAGCGGGACACAGCGGGACACAGCAGGGACACAGCAGTAGACACAGCGGGAACCAGTGGGGGACACAGCGGGACACAGCGGGGACTCACCAGGGGACACAGCGGGGGACAAATTGGGACACCACGGGACACAGTGGGACACAGCGGGACACAGCGGGGACACTGCAGGGACATAGCGGGACACAGCGGGGTACACAGCGGGACACAGCAGTGGACACAGCAGGGACACAGCGGGACACAGCGGGGGACACAGCGAGGACACAGCGGGTCACAGCGGGACACAGCATGGGACAAAGCAGGAGACAGCGGGGGACACAGCGAGGACACAGCTGGACACAGCAGGGTACACAGCGGGACACAGCGGGAGACACAGAAGGGTACACAGCGGGACACAGCGAGAAACATAGCGAGGTCACAGCGGGGGCCAAAGCAGGACAACACGGGACACAGTGTGACACAGTAGGACACAGCGGGGACACTGCAGGGGCCCAGCGGGACAAATCAGGCGACACAGCGGGACACAGTGGGTCACAGCGGGGGACACAGCGGGGGACAGCAGGGGACAGAGAGGGGACAAAGCGGGACACAGCGGGGACACTGCTGGACACAGCGGGGTACACAGCGGGACACAGAGGGCACACAGTGGGGACACAGCGGGGGACACAGCGGGACACAGCGGGTCACAGCGGCGAACACAGCGGGACACAGCGGGACACAGCGGGGGACACAGCAGAACACAGCGTGGGGCATATCGAGGACACAGCGGGACACAGCGGGACACAGCGGGACACAGCAGGGACACAGCAGGGACACAGCGGGGGACACAGCGAGGACACAGCGGGACACAGCGGGGACACTGCGGGAGCATAGCGGGACACAGCGGGGTACACAGCGGGACACAGCGAAGTACACAGCTGGGGACACAAAGGGACACATCGATGGACACAGCTGGACCCAGCAGGACACAGCGTCGATACAGCGGGGACACCGCGGGACATAGCGGGGTACACAGCTGGGGACACAACGGGACACAGCAGTGGACACAGCGAGGACACAGCGGGACACAGCTGGGACACTGAGGGAACACAGAGGGACACAGCGGGTACACAGCGGGACACAGCGGGGGACACAGAGTGGTACACAGCGGGACACAGCTGGAAACATAGCGAGGTCACAGCGGGGGAAAAAGCGGGACAACACGGGACACAGTGTGACACAGCGGGACAGAACGGTGAGACAGCAGGGGCAAAGTGGGACAAAGAAGGGACACAGCGAGACACAGCGGGACACTGTGGGGGACACAGCAGGGGACAGCAGGGGACAGGGGACACAGCGGGACACAGCTGGACACAGCGGGGTACACAGAGGGACACAGCGGGGAAACAGCGTGACACAAAAGGACACAGCGCGACACAGCGGGGGACACAGCGAGGACACAGCGGCACACAGTGGGGGACACAGCAAGGACAGAGCGGGACACAGCGGGGGACAAAGCGGGACATAGCGGGGGACACAGCGGGGACACAGCGGGGACACAGCGGGGACACAGCGGGACACAGCATGGGATACAGGAAGCACACAGCGGTACACAGTGGGGGACAGAGCGAGGACACATTGGGACACAGCGGGGACACAGCGGGACTCAGCGGGGACACAGCAGTACACAGCGGGACACAGCGGGACACAGAGGGGAAAGAGCATGGACACAGCGGGGGACACAGCGAGACACAGCTGGGGACACAGAGGGGTACACAGCGGGACACAGCGGGGAAAAAAGCGAGGCCACAGCGGAACACAGCGTGGGACACAGCGAGGACACAGTGGGACACAGTGGGGACAAAGCAGTAGACACAACGGGACACAATGGCGGACACAGCGGGACACAGCAGGGGACACAGGGAGGACACAGCAGGACCCAGCGGGACCCAGCCTCGATTCAGCAGGGACACAGCGGGACACAGCGAGGTACACAGCTGGGGACACAACAGGACACAGCGGGGGACACAGCGAGGACACAGCGGGACAAAGCGGGGCACTGCGGGAACGTAGCGGGACACAGCGGGGTACAGAGCGGGACACAGCGGAACACAGCTGGGGACATAGCGGGGACACAGCGGGACACAGTGGGGGACACAGCGAGGACGCAGCGGGACACAGCGGAACACAGCGGGGGACAAAGCGGGAGACAGCAGGGGACACAGTGAGCACACAGCAGGACACAGCGGCCACATAGAGGGGACTCAGCGGGGAACACAGCGGGGGACAAAGAGGGACACCACGGGACACAGTGAGACACAGCGGGACACAGCGGGACACTGTGGGGACACAGTAGGACAAAGCGGGGGACACAGCGGGACACAGCGGAACAAATCGGGGGACAGAGCGGAGAAAGAGTAGGGCCACAGCGGGACACTCGGTGACACAGCTGGACACAGCGGGGTACACAGCGGGACACAGCGGGCACACAGCGGGGACACAGCTGGACACAGCGGGGACAGAGCGGGACACAGTCGGACACAGCGGGACACAGTGGGGGACACAGCGGGACACAGCGGGGGACCCAGCAAGGACACAGCGGGACACAGGGGGGGACACAGCGAGGACACAGCGGGGGACACAGCAGGGGACACAGCGGGACACAGCGGGGAACACAGCGAGGACACAGCGGGACACAGCGGGACACAGCGTCGATACAGAGGGGACTCAGCGGAGGACACAGCGGGGGAAACAGCGGGGGACAAAGTGGGACACCACGGGACACAGTGTGACACAGCGGGACACAGCGGGGACACTGCGGGGACACAGCAGGACAAAGCGGGGGACATAGCGGGACACAGTGGCAGACAGCGTGA
>NW_012290787.1:0-10932 GCF_000151885.1 Dipodomys ordii | reverse complement strand
TCAGCTATATCCTGCTCTGTCCCCGCTGTGTCCCGTTGTGTCCCGCTGTGTCCCTGCTGTATCCCCTATGTGTCCCACTGTGTACCCCACTGTGTCCCGCTCTGCCCCGCTGTGTCCCCTGCTGTGTTCCACTCTGTGTCCTGCTGTGTCCGGCTGTGACCCGCTGTGTACTCGCTGTGTCTCAGCTGTGTCCCGCTGTGTCCCTGTTGTTCCCCGGTTTGTCCCCACTGTCCCCCGCTGTGTCCATCGTTGTGTACCTCTGTGTCCCGCTCTGTCCTCGCTTTGTCCCCGCGATGTCCCGCTATGTCCCCGCTGTTTCCCTGCTGTGTTCCACTCTCTCCCGCTGTGTGCGGCTCTGTGTCCCCTGCTGTGTCTCCCGCTGTGTCCCGCTGTTTCCCACTGTGCCCCTGCTGTGTCCGGCTGTGTACCACACTGTGTCCCACTGTGTCCCGCTGTGTGCCCCCTTTGTTCCACTCTGTATCCTGCTGTGTCCCCTGCTGTGTCCCAGCTGTGTCCCGCTGTGTCCCCGCTGTGTCCTCCTGTGTCCCCCTTTGTGTCCCGCTGTGTCCCCCACTGTGTCCCTGCTTTGTCCCTTTGTGTCCCGCTGTGTCCCGCTGTGTACCCCGCAGTGTCTTGCTGTGTCGCCCGATGTGTCCCGGTGTGTCCCGCTGTGTCCCGCTGTGTCCCCACTTTGTCCCGCTGTGTCCCCGCTGTGTCCCCTGCTGTGTCCCACTGTGTCCCAGGCTGTGTCCCCCGCTGTGTCCCGCTCTTTCACGCTGTGTCCTGCTGTGTCCTTGCTGTGTCCCCATTTGTGTCCCGCTGTGTCCTCGCTGGGTACCCCGCTGGGTCCCGCTGGGTCCCCCGCTGGGTCCCGCTGGGTCCCCATGTGTCACACTGTTTCCTCGCTGTGTATCCCTCTGTATCCCGCTGTGTCCTTGCTGTGTTCCCCACTGTGTCCCCGCTGTGACCCACTGTGTCCCTGCTGTGTCCTCCGCTGTGTCCTGCTGTGTCCCGCTGTGTCCCCAGCTGTGTCCCTGCTGTGTCCCTTCTGTGTCCCTCTGTGTCCCGCTGTGTCACGCTTTGTCTCCGATGTCCCCCGCTGTGTCCCGTTGTGTTCCCGCTGTGTCCCCGCTGTGTCCCACTGTGTCCCCGGTGTGTCCCCGCTGTGTACCGCTGTGTCCCCGCTGTCCCCCACTGTGTCCCGCTGTGTCCCTGCTGTCCCCAAGTGTGTCCACGCTGTCACCCGCTGTATCCACCTCTGTGTCCCGATGTGTCCCGTTTTGTCCCACTGTGTCCTGCTGTGTCCCCCCTGTGTCCCCGCTGTGTCCACGCTGTGTTCTCGCTGTGTCCCCCGCTGTGTCTCGCTGTGTCCGCCCTGTGTCCCCGCTGTCCCCCGCTGTGTCGCGGTGTGTCCCCGCTGTCCCCAGCTGTGTCACCGCTGTCACCCACTGTGTCCCCCGCTGTGTCACCCGCTGTGTCCAACGCTGTGTCCCCGCTATGTTCCGCTGTATTCCGTGGTGTCTGACTTTGTGTCCCGCTGTGTCCCCCGCTGTGTCCCGCACTGTCGCCACTGTGTCCCGCTGTGTCCCCCGCTGTGTCCGGTTGTGTTTCCCGCTGTGTCCCGCTGTGTATTGCTGTGTACCAGCTGTGTCCCGCTGTGTACCGATGTGTCCCGGCTGTGTCCCCGTTGTGTCTCTCTGCTGTCCCCCGCTGTGTCCCCACTGTGTTTCGCTGTGTCCCTGCTGTGTCCCCGCGGTGTCTCCCTGCTGTCCCCCGCTGTGTCCCCTCTGTGTCACGCTGTGTCTTCGCTGTGTCCCACTGTGTACTTGCTGTGTCCCCGATGTTTCCTGCTGTGACCTGCTGTGTCCGGCTGTGTCCCCGCTGTCCCCCGCT
This sequence comes from Dipodomys ordii, assembly GCF_000151885.1. Classification (NCBI taxonomy): domain Eukaryota; kingdom Metazoa; phylum Chordata; class Mammalia; order Rodentia; family Heteromyidae; genus Dipodomys; species Dipodomys ordii. The sequence continues at coordinate 9,039 of NW_012290787.1, read as the reverse complement.
GTGTCCCCTGCTGTGTCCCCGCTGTGTCCAGCTGTGTCCCGTTTTGTCCCGCTGTGTCCCGCTGTGTCCCTGCTTTGTCCCCTGCTTTGTCGCCTCTGTGTCCCGCTGTGTCACGCTGTTTCCCCCGCTTTGTCCCACTGTGTCCCATTGTGTTCTCGCTGTGTCCCGTTCTGTCCCGCTGTGTCCCGCTGTGTCCTGCTGTGTCCGCCTCTGTGTCCCCCGCTTTGTCTTGCTGTGTTCCCACTGTGTCCCCGCTGTGTCCCTGCTGTGTCCTCGCTGTGTCCCCCGCTGTTTCTCGCTGTTTCCCCCGCTGTGTCCCCTGCTGTGTCACCCGCTGTGTCCCCAGCTGTGTCCGGCTGTGTCACGCTGTGTTCCCCTGAGTCCCCTGCTGTGTCCCGCTGTATTCTTTGCTGTGTCCCCCGCTGAATCCCTCTGTGTCCCCCGCTGTTTACCGCTGTGTCCCCCACTGTGTCTCCAGCTGTGTCCCCGCTGTGTCCCGCTGTGTCCCTGGTGTGTCCTTGCTGTGTAACTGCTATGTCCCTCTGTGTCCCTGCTGTGTCCCACTGTGTCCCGCAGTGTCCCCCTATGTCCCCTCTGTGTACTCGCTGTATCCCCTGCTATGTCCCACTGTGTCCCCTGCTGTGTCCCCGCTGTGTCCTAGTTGTGTCCTGCTGTGTCCCCCGCTGTGTCTTGCTGTGTCCTCTCTGTGTCCCCCGCTTTTTCCTGCTGTTTTCCCCCTGTGTCACCCGCTGTGTCCCCAGCTGTGTCCGGCTGTGTCCCGCTGTGTTCCCCTGTGTCCCCCGATGTGTCCCGCTGTGTTCTTTGCTGTGTCCCCCGCTGAGTCCCGCTGTGTCCTCCGCTGTTTACTGCTGTGTCCCCCACTGTGTCCCCCGCTGTGTCCCCGCTGTGTCCCCATTGTGTCCCTCTGTGTCCCTGGTGTGTCCTCGCTGTGTAACTGCTATGTCTCTCTGTCCCCGCTGTGTCCCACTGTGTCCCGCAGTGTCCCCCTATGTCCCCTCTGTGTCCTCGCTGTATCCCCTACTGTGTCCCACTGTGTCCCCTGCTGTGACCCCGCTGTGTCCCCGCTGTGTCCTAGCTGTGTCCCGCTGTGTCCCCGTTGTTCCCCGGTTTGTCCCCACTGTCCCCCGCTGTGTCCCTCGCTGTGTACCTCTGTGTCCCGCTCTGTCCTCGCTTTGTCCCCGCTATGTCCCGCTCTGTCCCTGCTGTGTCCGTGCTGTGTTCCTTTCTCTCCCGCTGTGTGCAGTTCTGTGTCCTCCACTGTGTCCCCCGCTGTGTCCCGCTGTGTCCCGCTTTGTCCCCCGCTGTGTCCCGATGTTTCCTACTGTGCCCCTGCTGTGTCCCCGCTGTGTCCCGCTGTGTACCCCACTGTGTCCCACTGTGTCCCCCGCTGTGTCCTGCTGTGTCCCTTTGTGTCGCGCTGTGTCCTGCTTTGTCCCCTGCTGTGTCCCGCTGTGTCCCGCTGTGTCCCGCTGTGTCCTTGCTGTGTCCCCATTTGTGGCCCGCTGTGTCCTCGCTGGGTCGCCCGCTGTGTCCCGCAGTATCCCGGTGTGTCCTACTGTGTCCTGCTGTGTGCCCCCTTTGTTCCCCTCTGTGTCCTGCTGTGTCCCCTGCTGTGTCCCCGCTGTGTCCCGCTGTGTCCCCGCTGTGTAACGCTGGGTCCCCCTTTGTGTCCTGCTGTGTCCCCGCTGTGTCCCGCTGTGTACTCCGCTGTGTCCCACTGTGTCCCGCTGTGTGCCCCCTTTGTTCCCCTCTGTGTCCTGCTGTGTCTCCTGCTGTGTCCCTTTGTGTCCCGCTGTGTCCCGCTGTGTCCCGCTGTGTACCCCGCAGTGTCTGCTGTGTTGGCCGATGTGTCCCGCTGTTTCCCGCTGTGTCCCCACTGTGTCCCCGCTGTGTCCCGCTGTGTCCCCCTGTGTCTTCCTGTGTCCCCTGCTGTGTCCTCCACTGTGTCCCTCTGTGTCCCGCTGTGGCCTTGCTGTGTTCCCTGCTGTGTCCCTCTGTGTTCTGCTTTGTCCTCGCTGTGTCCCCTGCTATATCCCGCTGTGTTTCCTGCTCTGTCCCGCTGTGTCCCTCCTGTGTCCCGCTGCCTCCCCCGCTATATCCTGCTCTGTCCCCCGCTGTGTCCCGTTGTGTCCCGCTGTGTCCCTGCTGTATCCCCTATGTGTCCCACTGTGTACCCCACTGTGTCCCGCTCTGCCCCGCTGTGTCCCCTGCTGTGTTCCACTCTGTGTCCTGCTGTGTCCGGCTGTGACCCGCTGTGTACTCGCTGTGTCTCAGCTGTGTCCCGCTGTGTCCCTGTTGTTCCCCGGTTTGTCCCCACTGTCCCCCGCTGTGTCCATCGTTGTGTACCTCTGTGTCCCGCTCTGTCCTCGCTTTGTCCCCGCGATGTCCCGCTATGTCCCCGCTGTTTCCCTGCTGTGTTCCACTCTCTCCCGCTGTGTGCGGCTCTGTGTCCCCTGCTGTGTCTCCCGCTGTGTCCCGCTGTTTCCCACTGTGCCCCTGCTGTGTCCGGCTGTGTACCACACTGTGTCCCACTGTGTCCCGCTGTGTGCCCCCTTTGTTCCACTCTGTATCCTGCTGTGTCCCCTGCTGTGTCCCAGCTGTGTCCCGCTGTGTCCCCGCTGTGTCCTCCTGTGTCCCCCTTTGTGTCCCGCTGTGTCCCCCGCTGTGTCCCTGCTTTGTCCCTTTGTGTCCCGCTGTGTCCCGCTGTGTACCCCGCAGTGTCTTGCTGTGTCGCCCGATGTGTCCCGGTGTGTCCCGCTGTGTCCCGCTGTGTCCCCACTTTGTCCCGCTGTGTCCCCGCTGTGTCCCCTGCTGTGTCCCGCTGTGTCCCAGGCTGTGTCCCCCGCTGTGTCCCGCTCTTTCACGCTGTGTCCTGCTGTGTCCTTGCTGTGTCCCCATTTGTGTCCCGCTGTGTCCTCGCTGGGTACCCCGCTGGGTCCCGCTGGGTCCCCCGCTGGGTCCCGCTGGGTCCCCATGTGTCACACTGTTTCCTCGCTGTGTATCCCTCTGTATCCCGCTGTGTCCTTGCTGTGTTCCCCACTGTGTCCCCGCTGTGACCCACTGTGTCCCTGCTGTGTCCTCCGCTGTGTCCTGCTGTGTCCCGCTGTGTCCCCGGCTGTGTCCCTGCTGTGTCCCTTCTGTGTCCCTCTGTGTCCCGCTGTGTCACGCTTTGTCTCCGATGTCCCCCGCTGTGTCCCGTTGTGTTCCCACTGTGTCCCCGCTGTGTCCCACTGTGTCCCCGGTGTGTCCCCGCTGTGTACCGCTGTGTCCCCGCTGTCCCCCACTGTGTCCCGCTGTGTCCCTGCTGTCCCCAGGTGTGTGCCCGCTGTCACCCGCTGTATCCCCCTCTGTGTCCCGATGTGTCCCGTTTTGTCCCACTGTGTCCTGCTGTGTCCCCCCTGTGTCCCCGCTGTGTCCAAGCTGTGTTCTCGCTGTGTCCCCCGCTGTATCTCGCTGTGTCCCCCCTGTGTCCCCGCTGTCCCCGCTGTGTCGCGGTGTGTCCCCGCTGTCCCCAGCTGTGTCACCGCTGTCACCCACTGTGTCCCCCGCTGTGTCACCCGCTGTGTCCAACGCTGTGTCCCCGCTATGTTCCGCTGTATTCCGTGGTGTCTGACTTTGTGCCCCGCTGTGTCCCCCGCTGTGTCCCGCACTGTCGCCACTGTGTCCCGCTGTGTCCCCCGCTGTGTCCGGTTGTGTTTCCCGCTGTGTCCCGCTGTGTATTGCTGTGTACCAGCTGTGTCCCGCTGTGTACCGATGTGTCCCGGCTGTGTCCCCGTTGTGTCTCTCTGCTGTCCCCCGCTGTGTCCCCACTGTGTTTCGCTGTGTCCCTGCTGTGTCCCCGCTGTGTCTCCCTGCTGTCCCCCGCTGTGTCCCCTCTGTGTCACGCTGTGTCTTCGCTGTGTCCCACTGTGTACTTGCTGTGTCCCCGATGTTTCCTGCTGTGACCTGCTGTGTCCGGCTGTGTCCCCGCTGTCCCCCGCTGTGTCCCCTGCTGTGTCCCCGCTGTGTCCAGCTGTGTCCCGTTTTGTCCCGCTGTGTCCCGCTGTGTCCCTGCTTTGTCCCCTGCTTTGTCGCCTCTGTGTCCCGCTGTGTCACGCTGTTTCCCCCGCTTTGTCCCACTGTGTCCCCTGCTGTGTCCCCCGCTGTGTCCCGCTGTGTCCCATTGTGTTCTCGCTGTGTCCCGTTCTGTCCCGCTGTGTCCCGCTGTGTCCTGCTGTGTCCGCCTCTGTGTCCCCCGCTTTGTCTTGCTGTGTTCCCGCTGTGTCCCCGCTGTGTCCCCGCTGGGTCCCGCTGTGTCCCTGCTGTGTCCCCGCTGTGTCCCGCTGTGTCTCTGGTGTGTCCTCGCTGTGTAACTGCTATGTCCCTTGTGTCCCCAGCTGTGTGCCGTTGTGTCCCCGCTGTGTCCCAGCTGTGTCCCGCTGTGTCCCCATTGTTCCCCAGTTTGTCCCCACTGTCCCCCGCTGTGTCCCTCGCTGTGTACCTCTGTAACTCGCTCTGTCCTCGCTTTGTTCCTGCGATGTCCTGCTGTGGCCCCGCTGTGTCCCTGCTGTGTTCCACTCTCTCCCGCTGTGTGCAGCTCTGTGTCCCCCGCTGTGTCCATCGCTGTGTCCCCCTGTATCCCGGTTTGTCCCGCATTGTCCCCTGCTGTGTCCTACTGTTTCCAACTGTGCCCCTGCAGTGTCCCTGCTGTGTCCCGCTGTGTACTCCGCTGTATCACACTGTGCCCCGCTGTGTGCCAGCTTTGTTCCCCTCTGTGTCCTGCTGTGTCCCCTGATGTGTCCCCACTGTGTCCAGCTGTGTCCCGCTGTGTCCCGCTGTGTACCCTGCAGTGTCCTGCTGTGTCCCCCAATGTGTCCCGCTGTGTCCCGCTGTGTCCCCACTGTGTCCCGCTGTGTCCCCTGCTGTGTCCCTGCTGTGTCCCACTGTGTCCCGCTGTATCCCGCTGTGTACCTTGCAGTGTCCCGCTGTGTCCCCCGATGTGTTCCGCTGTGTCCCGCTGTTTCCCACTGAGCCCCTGCTGTGTCCCCGCTGTGTCCCGCTGTGTACCCCTCTGTGTCCCGCTGTGCCCCGATGTGTCCTGCTTTGTCGCCGCTTTGTCACTGCTGTGTCTCGCTGTGTCCCGTTGTGTCCACGCTGTGTCCCGCTCTGTCCCAGGCTGTGTCCTGCTGTGTCCCCCGCTGTGTTCCGCTGTGTCGCTGCTGTGTCCCCATGTGTCCCCGCTGTGTACCGCTGTGTCCCCGCTGTCTCCCTCTGTGTCCCTGCTGTCCCCAGGAGTGTCCCGGCTGTCCCCCGCTTTATCCCCCTCTGTGTCCCGCTGTGTCCCGTTTTGTCCCACTGTGTCCCGCTGTGTCCCCCCTGTGTCCCCGCTGTGTCCTCGCTGTGTCCCCCGCTGTGTCACCAGCTGTGTCCCCCGCTGTGTCCCCACTGTGTCCCGCTGTGTCCCTGTTGTGTCTTAACTGTGTAACCGCTAAGTCCTTCTGTGTCCCCGCAGTGTCCCACTGTGTCCCCCGCTGTTTCCCAGCTCTGTCCCGCTGTGTCCTCGCTGTGTCCCCAGCTGTGTCCCGCTGTGTTCCCCGCTGTGTCCCGCTGTGTCCCGCTGTGTCCCCGCTGTCCGATGGTGTGTCACGGCTGTCCCACGCTGTATCCCACACTGTGTCCCGCTGTGTCCTCGCTGTGTCTCACTGTGTCCCTGCTGTGTCTCCGCTGTGTCCCGCTGTGTCCCTGGTGTGTCCTCGCTGTGTAACCGCTGAGTCCTTCTGTGTCCCTGCTGGTTCCCGCTGTGTCTCGCTGTGTCCCCACTGTGTCCCCGCTGTATCCTGCTTTGTCCCCGCTGTGTCCCGCTGTGTCCCCGATGTGTCTCGATGTGTACCGCTGTGTCTGCCTCTGTGTACCCCGCTGTGCCCTGCTGTGTCCTCGCTGTGTCCCCCGCTGTTTCCTGCTCTTTCCCCCTCTGTGTCACCCGCTGTGTCCTTTGATGTGTCCCCAGCTGAGTCCCGCTGTGTCACCCGCTGTTTACCGCTGTGTCCCCCACTGTGTCCCCCGCTTTGTCCCCGCTGTGTCCCCGCTGTGTCCCGCTGTGTCCCTCTGTGTCCCTCTGTGTCGTCCCCTGTGTCCCCCTGTGTCCCCGCTGTTTCCTACTGTTACCCCCGCGCTGTCCTGCTGTGTCTCCGTTGTCCACCGCTGTGTCCCCCGCTGTGTGCCGCTGTGTCCTGCTGTGTCCCCGCTGTCCGCCGGTGTGTCACCGCTGTCCCCCGCTGTATCCCACGCTGTGTCCCACTGTGTCCCGCTGTGTCCTCGCTATGTCTCACAGTGTCCCTGCTGTGTCTCCGCTGTGTCCCTCTGTGTCCCTGGTGTGTCCTCACTGTGTAAACGCTGAGTCCCTCTGTGTCCCCGCTGTGTCCCACTGTGTCCCCCGCTGTGTCCCCGCTGTGTCCCCGCTGTGTCCTCTTGTGTCCCGCTGTGTCCTCGCTGTGTCCTTCTGTATCCCGCTGTGTCCCCCGCTGTGTCCCCCTCTATTTCCCTGCTGTGACCTGCTGTGTCCATGCTGTGTCCACCGCTGTGTCCCGCTGTGTCCCGCTGTGTGTCCCGCTGTGTTCCCCGCTGTGTCCCGCTGTGTCCTGCTGTGTCCCCGCTGTGGCCTGCTGTGTCCCGCTGTGTCCCCGCTGTGTCCCCGCTGTGTCCCGATGTGTACTGCTGTGTCTGCCTCTGTGTACCCCGCTGTGTCCTGCTGTGTCCCCCACTGTATCCTGCTGTGTACTCACTGTGTCCCCCCTGTTTCCCACTGTTCCCCCGCTGTGTCACCCGCGGTGTCCCCAGCTGTGTCCGGCTGTGTCCCGCTGTGTTCCCCTGTGTCCCCCGCTGTGTCCCACTGTGTTCTTTGCTGTGTCCCCCACTGTGTCCCCCGTTGTGTCCCCGCTGTGTCCCTGCTGTGTCCCGCTGTGTCCCTGGTGTGTCCTCGCTGTGTAAATGCTATGTCTCTCTGTCCCCGCTGTGTCCCTCTGTGTCCCGCAGTGTCCCCCTATGTCCCCTCTGTGTCCTCACTGTATCCCCTGCTGTGTCCCACTGTGTCCCCCACTGTGTCCCGCTGTGTCCTGCTGTGTCCCCGCTGTGGCCCGCTGTGTCCCGCTGTGTCCCTGGTGTGTCCTCGCTGTGTAACCGCTGAGTCCCTCTGTGTTCCCGCTGTGTCCCACTGTGTCCCCCGCTGTGTCCCGGTTGTGTCCCCACTGTGTCCTACTCTGTCCCCACTGTGTCCAGCTTTGTCCCGCTGTGTCCCCCGCTGTTTCCCGCTGTGTCCCCCGCTGTGTCCGGTTGTGTTTCCCGCTGTGTCCCGCTGTGTCCTGCTGTGTACCCCCTGTGTTCTGCTGTGTCCCCGCTGTGTCCCCGTTGTGTCTCCCTGCTGTCCCCCACTGTGTCCCCACTGTGTTCCGCTGTGTCCCCCTGTCTCCCTGCTGTCCCCCGCTGTGTCCCCTCCGTGTCCCGCTGTGTCCCGCTGTGTCCTCGCTGTGTCCCTGCTGTTTCCCGCTGTGTCCTTTGATGTGTCCCCAGCTGAGTCCCGCTGTGTCCCCGGCTGTGTACCGCTGTGTCCCCCGCTGTGTCCCCCGCTGTGTCCCGCTGTGTCCCGCTGGGTCCCTCTGTGTCGCCCCCTGTGTCCCCCTGTGTCTCCGCTGTTTCCCACTGTGACCCCCGCGCTGTCCTGCTGTGTCCCCGTTGTCCACCAGTGTGTCCCCTCTGTCCCCCGCAGTGTCCCCGCTGTGTCCCGCTGTGTCGCCGCTTTTTCACTGCTGTGTCTCCGTGTGTCCCAGGCTGTGTCCCGCTGTGTCCCCCACTGTGTTCCGCTGTGTCGCTGCTGTGTCCCGCTGTGTCCCCGCTGTGTCCCCGGTGTGTCCCACTGTGTCACCGCTGTGTCCCCGCTGTGTCCCCCGCTGTGTCCCCGCTGTGTCCCACTCTGTCCCCACTGTGTCCCGCTTTGTCCTGCTGTGTCCCCCGCTGTGTCCCGCTGTGTCCCCCGCTGTGTCCCGTTGTGTTTCCCGCTGTGTCCCGCTGTGTCCTGCTGTGTACCCCCTGTGTCCCGCTGTGTCCCCACTGTGTCCCCGCTGTGTCTCCCTGCTGTCCACCGCTGTGTCCCCACTGTGTTCCGCTGTTTCCCCGCTGTGTCCCCGCTGTGTCTCCCTGCTGTCCCCGCTGTTTCCCGCTGTGTCCTGCTGTGTCCGGCTGTGTCCCCGCTGTCCCCCGCTGTGTCCCCTGCTGTGTCCCTGCTGTGTCCTGCTGTGTCCCGTTTTGTCCCGCTGTGTCCGGGCTTTGTCCCCCGCTTTGTCCCCGCTGTGTCCCTCTGTGTCCCACTGTGTCCCCCGTGTGTCCCGCTGTGTCCCCTGCTGTGTCCCCCGCTGTGTCCCGCTGTGTTCCGTTGTGTCCTTTCTGTGTCCCCGCTGTGTCCTGCTGTGTCCCTCTGTGTCCCCGCTGTCCCCCGCTGTGTCCCTTGCTGTGTCCCCCGATGTGTCCCGCTGTGTCCCGCTGGGTCCCTGCTGGGTCCCCGCTGTGTCCCGCTGTGTCCCTGGTGTGTCCTCACTGTGTAACCACTAAGTCCCTCTGTGTCTCCACTGTGTCCCACTGTGTCCCCCGCTGCTTCCCCGATGTGTCCCCGCTGTGTCCTCCTGTGTCCTGCTGTGTCCCCGCTATGTCCTTCTGTATCCCGCTGTGTCCCCCGCTGTGTCCCCCACTATTTCCCCGCTGTGACCCGCTGTGTCCATGCTGTGTCCCCGCTGTGTCCCGCTGTGTCCTGCTGTGTCCTCGCTGTGTTCCACTGTGTCCCCCGCTGTGTCCCGCTGTGTCCCCCGCTGTGTCCCCGACTGTGTCCCGCTGTGTCCCCCGCTGTGTCCCGCTGTGTCCCGCTGTGTCCCGGCTGTCCGCAGGTATGTCACCGCTGTCCCCTGCTGTATCCCCCGCTGTGTCCCGCTGTGTCCTCGCTGTGTCCACGCTGTGTCCCCCGCTGTGTCCCGCTGTGTACCCCGCTGTGTCCGG
>NW_012290786.1:0-3402 GCF_000151885.1 Dipodomys ordii | reverse complement strand
CAGCTGTGTCTCCCGCTGAGTTCCTCTGTGTCCCGCTGTGTCCCAATGTGTCCTCGCTGTGTCACGCTCTGTCCTGCTCTGTCCCCGCTGTGTCCTGCTTTGTCCCGCTGTGTCCCCACTGTGTGCCCGCTGTGTCCCTCTGTGTACCCTGCTGTGTCCGCTCTGTCCCCTTTCTGTCCTCTGCTGTCCCCTGCTGTGTCCCCCGCTGTGTCCCCCGCTGTGACCCGCTGTGTCCCGCTGTGTCCCCCGCTGTGTCCCCACTGTGTGCCCCCTGTGTCCCACTGTGTACCCCGCTGTGTCCAGCTGTATTCCCGCTGTGTCCACTGCTGTGTCCTGCTGTGTACCCCGCTGTGTCCCGCTATGTTCCCGCAGTGTCCCCGCTGTGACCCGCTGTGTCACGCTCTGTCCCTGCTGTGTCCCGCTGTGTCCCCCTGTGTCCCCCGCTGTGTCCCGCTATGTTCCCGCAGTGTCCCCGCTGTGTCCCGCTGTGTCCCACTGTGTCCCGTGGTGTCCCAGTTTGTCCTTCGCTGTGTCCCCAGGTGAGTCCCCGCTGTGTCCCGCTGTGTCCCCCACTGGGTCCCGCTGTGTCCCCACAGGGTCACCGCTGTTTCCCGCTGTGTCCCGCTGTGTCCTCGCTGTGTCCCCAGCTGTGTACCCCACTGTGTTCCGCGTGTCCCTGCTGTATCGACGCTGGGTCCCGCTGGGTACCGCTGTGTCATCCCTGTGTCCCCCGCTGTGTCCCGCTGTGTCCCCCGCTGTGTCTCTGCTGTGTCCCTGCTGTGTCCCGCTGTGTACTGCTGTGTCCCCCGCTGAGTCCCGCTGTGTCCCAATGTGTCCCAATGTGTCCTCGCTCTGTCCCCCGCTGTGTCCCGTTGTGTCCTCCTTGTGCCCCCGCTGTGTCCCGCTGTGTCCCCCGCTGTGTCCCCCGCTATGTCCCGCTGTGTCCCCCGCTGTGTCCCACTGTGTCCTTGCTGTGTCCCAGGCTTTGTGCCGCTGTGTCCTCGCTGTGTCCCCCGCTGTGTCCCGCTGTGTCCTGCTGTGTCACGCTGTTTCCCCGCTGCATCCCCGCTGTGTCCCTCTGTGTACCCCGCTGTGTCCAGCTTTGTCCCCGCTGTGTCTCGCTGTGTCCCACGCTCTGTCCCCCACTGTGTCCCACTCTGTCCTCCTCTGTGTCACGCTTTGTCCGCCGCTGTGTCCCACTGTGCCCCGCTGAGTCCCTGCTGTTTCACCGCTGTGTCCCGCTGTGTCCTCGCTGTGTCCCCCGCTGTCTCCTGCTCTGTCCCTCTCTGTGTCTCACGCTTTGTCAACGCTGTGTCCCACTGTGTCCCGCTGTGACCGGCTGTGCCCCCACTGTGTCCCGTTGTGTCCACAGCTGAGTACCACACTGTGTAACGCTGTGTGCCCGCTGTATCGACGCTGTGTCCCGCTGGGTCCCGCTGTGTCCTCGCTGTGTTCCCCGCTGTGTCCCGCTGTGTCCCCCGCTGTGTCCTCGCTGTGTCCCCCACTGTGACCTGCTGTGTCCTCGCTGTGTCCCCCACTGGGTCCCGGTGGGTCCTGCTGTGTCCTCGCTGTGTCCACCGCTGTGTCCCGTTGTGTCCCCAGCTGTGTCCCCCGCTATGTCCCGATGTGTCTACTGCTGTGTCCATGCTATGTCTTGCTGTGTCGCGCTGTGTCCCCCGCTGTGTCCGCTGCTGTGTCCTGCTGTTTTCCCCGCCGTGTCACCAATGTGTCCCGCTGTGTCCTCGCTGTGTCCCGCTGTGTCTCGCTGTGCCCCCACTCTGTCCCGTTGTGTCCACAGCTGGGTACCACGCTGTGTAACCCTGTGTCCCCGCTGTATCGACTCTGTGTCCCGCTGTGTTCCGCTGTGTCCCGCTGTGTCCCCACTGTGTCCCCAGCTGTGTCCCGCTGTGTCCCGCTGTGTACCCCGCTGTGTCCTGCTATGTTCCGCAGTGTCCCCGATGTGTCCCGCTGTGTCCCGCTGTGTCCTCGCTGTGTCCCCCGCTGTGTACCCCACTCTGTCCTGCTGTGTCTCCCGCTGTGTCTCTGCTGTGTCCCCGCTGTGTCCCGCTTTGTCCTGCTGTGTACTGCTGTGTCCCCCGCTGTGTCCCGCTGTGTCCTGCTGTGTCAAGCTGTTTCCCCGCTGCGTCCCCGCTGTGTCCCTCTGTGTACCCCGCTGTGTCCAGCTTTGTCCCCGCCGTGTCTCTCTGTGTCCCCCGCTGTGTCCCGCTGTGTCCCCCGCTGAGTCCCCGCTGTGTCCCCGCTGTGTCCCGCTGTGTCCCCCGCTGTGTCCCGCTGTGTCCCGCTGTGTCCTTGCTGTGACCCACTCTGTCCCCACTGTATCGACGCTGTGTCCCGCTGTGTTCCGCTGTGTCCTCGCTGTGTTCCCCGCTGTGTACTCCTCTGTGTCTCCCGCTGTGTCCCGCTGTGTCCCCCGCTCTGACCCGCTGTGTCCCGCTTTGTCCCCCACTGTGTCCCTGCTGTCTCCCCGGTGTGTCCCACTGTGTCCCGCTGTGTACTGCTGTGTCTCCCGCTGAGTTCTGCTGTGTCCCGCTATGTCCCCAGTGTGTGCCCGCTGGGTCCCTCTGTGTACCCCGTTATGTCCATCTGTGTCCCCGCTGTGTCCCGCTGTGTCCCCTGTCCCCTGCTGTCCCCCGCTGTGTCCCCCGCGGTGTCCCGCTGTGTCTCGCTGTGTCCCTGCTTTGTCCCGCTTTGCCCCTGCTGTGTCACCGTTCTGTCCCGTTGTGTCACACTGTGTCCCGTGTTGTCCCGCTTTTTCCCCCGCTGTGACCTCGCTATGTTTCCAGCTGTGTCCCGCTGTGTACCACTCTGTGTCCCCTGCTGTGTCCCGCTGTGTACCCGCTGTGTCCCTGTATGTTCCCTCAGTGTCCCAGCTGTGTCCCGCTGTGTCCTCGCTGTGTCCACTGCTGTGTCCCGTTGTGTCCCCAGCTGTGTACCCCGCTATGTCCCGCGGTGTCCCCGCTGTATCGACGCTGTGTCCTGCTGGGTCCCGCTGTGTCCCCCTATGTGTCCCTTTGTGTCCCCAGCTGTGTACTCCGCTGTGTCCCGCTGTGTACCCCGCTGTGTCCCGCTATGCTCCCGCAGTGTCCCCGCTGTGTCCCGCTGTGTCCTCGCTGTGTCCCTGCTGTGTCCCGCTGTGTCCCGCTGTGTCCCGCTGTGTCCTCGATATGTCCCACGCTGTGTTCCGCTGTGTCCCCCGCTGTGTCCCGCTGTGTCCCGCTGTGTCCCCCGCTGTGACCCGCTGTGTCCCGCTGTGTCCCCCGCTGTGTCCCCACTGTGTGCCCTCTGTGTCCCGCTGTGTACCCCGCTGTGTCCAGCAGTGTCCCCGCTGTGTCCGCTTTGTCCCCTCTCTGTCCCCTGCTGTCCCCCGCTGTGTCCCCCGCT
>NW_012290785.1:0-7538 GCF_000151885.1 Dipodomys ordii | reverse complement strand
TGCTGTGTCCCCGCTGGGTCCCGCTGGGTCCCGCAGTGTCTCCCGCTGAGTCCCGCTGTGTCACCGCTTTGTCCCGCTCTGTCCCCGCTCTATCGACGCTGTGTCCCGCTGTGTCCCGCTGTGTCCCCAGCTGTGTCCAGCTTTGTCACCGCTGTGTCCCGCTGTGTCCTCGCTGTGTCCCCCGCTATGTCCCGCTTGGTCACCGCTGTGTCCCGCTGTGTCCTCGCTGTGTCCCCCGCTGTGTCCTGCTTTGTCCCTGCTGTGTACCACGCTGTGTCCCGCTGTGTCCCCCGCTGTGTCCCGCTGTGTCCCCTGCTGTGTCCCCACTGTGTCACGCTGTGTTTCGCTGTGTCCGGCTGTGTCCTCGCTCTGTCTCCCTCAGTGTCCACCTGTGTCACGCTCTGTCCCTTCTGTGTCCCTCTGTGTCCAGCTCTGTGCCCGCTGTGTGTCTACTGTGTCCCGCTGTGTACCCTTCTGTGTCCAGCTGTGTCCCGTCTGTGTCCCTCTGTGTCTCTTCTCTGTCCCCCGCTGTCCACCGCTGTGTCCCCCGGCTGTGTCCCGCAGTGTCCCCGCTGTGTCCCGCTGTGTCCTACTGTCTCCCGTGGTGTCCCGCTTTTTTCCCTCTATGTCCCCTGCTGAGTCCCCTCTGTGTCCCCGCTGTGTCCAGCTGTGTCCTCGCTGTGTCCTCCGCTGTCTCCTGCTTTGTCCCACGCTGTGTCCTACTGTGTCCCAATGTGTCCCTGCAGTGTCCCCCGCTGTGTCCCGCTGTGTCCCGCTGTGTCCCCCCTGTGTCCTGCTGGCTCCTGCTGTGTCCCCGCTGTGTCTCCGCTGTGTCCCGCTGTGTCCCCCGCTGTGTCCCCGCTGTGTCCCCTGTGTCCCCCGCTGTGTCCCACTGTGTCCCCCGCTGTGTCCCGCTGTGTCCACTGCTGTGACCCCGTTGTGCCTTGCTGTGTCCCGCTGTGTCCCCCACTGTCCCCCGCTGTGTCCTTGCTGTGTCCCTCTGTGTCCCGCTGTGTCCCCCAGGGTCCCCAGCTGTGTCCTGCTGTGTCACCGCTGTGTCCCGCTGTCTCCTCGCTGTGTCCCCCGCTGTGTCCTTCTTTGTCCCTGCTGTGTACCCCTCTGTGTCCCGCTGTGTCCCCCACTGTGTCCCGCTGTGTCCCCTGCTGTGTCCCCACTGTGTCACGCTGTGTTTCGCTGTGTCCGGCTGTGTGCTCGCTGTCTCCCTCAGTGTCCACCTGTGTCACGCTCTGTCCCTTCTGTGTCCCTCTGTGTCCAGCTCTGTCCCCGCTGTGTGCCCGCTGTGTCCCGCTGTGTACCCTTCTGTGTCCAGCTGTGTCCCCTCTGTGTCCTCCTGTGTCCATCCTCTGTCCCCTGCTGTCCACCGCTGTGTCCCCCGGCTGTGTCCCGCAGTGTCCCCTCTGTGTCCCGTTGTGTCCTACTGTGTCCCATGGTGTCCCGCTTTTTTCCCTCTATGTCCCCTGCTGAGTCCCCTCTGTGTCCCCGCTGTGTCCAGCTGTGTCCTCGCTGTGTCCTCTGCTGTCTCCCGCTTTGTCCCACGCTGTGTGCTACTGTGTCCCACTCTGTCCCTGCTGTGTCCCGCGCTGTGTCCCGCTGTGTCCTTCTGTGTCCCTCGCTGTGACCTGCTGTGTCCCGCTGTGTCCCCGCTGTGTCCCCGCTGTGTCCCGCTGTGTCCCCCGCTGTGTCCTGCTTGGTCCCGCTGTGTCCTCCGCTGTGTCCCGCTGTGTCCCCGCAGGTTCACCGCTGTTTCACGCTGTGTCCTGCTGTGTTCCGTGGTGTCCCGCTTTGTACCCCGCTGTGTCCCGCTGTGTCCACTGCTGGGTCCCCGCTGTGTCCTGCTGTGTCTCGCTGTGTCCCGCTGTGTCCTCGCTTTGTCCCATGCTGTGTTAAGCTGTGTCCTCCCTGTGTCCCCCGCTGTGTCCCACTGTGTCCCCCGCTGTGCCCCGCAGTGTCCCACTCTGTCCCGCTGTGTTCCGCTGTGTCCCCCGCTGTGTCCCGCTGTGTCCCCCTCTGTGCCCCGCAGTGTCCCGCTGTGTCCAGCTCTGTCCCCCACTGTGTCCCCCGCTGAGTCCTCTATGTGTCGACGCTGTGTCCTGCTGTGTCCTCGCTGTGTCCCCTGCTGTCTCCCGCTTTGTCCCACGCTGTGTCCCGCTGTGTCCCGCTGTGTCCTCGCTGTGTCCCCCACTGTGTCCTGCTGTGTTCCCGCTGTGTCCCAAGCTTTATCCCGCTGTGTCCCGCTGTGTGCCCCGCTGTGTCCCACTATGTTCCCGCAGTGTCCCCGCTGTGTCCCCGCTGTGTCCTCGCTGTGTTCCCCGCTGTGTCCCGCTGTGTCCCCCGCTGTGTCTCGCTGTGTCTACTGCTGTGTCCCCACTGTGTCCCGCTCTGTCTCGCTGTGTCCCGCTGTGTCCTCGCTGTTTCCCACGCTTTGTTCTGCTGTGTCCTCGCTGTGTCCCCCGCTGTGTCCCGCTGGGTCCTCCTGTTTTCTCTCTGTGTTCCCCACTGTGTCCCGCTGTGTCCCCCGCTGTGTCCCTTGCTGTGTCCCCCGCTGTGTTCCGCTGTGTCCCGCTGTGTCCCCCGCTGTGTCCTTGCTGTGTCCCCGCTGGGTCCCGCTGGGTCCCGCAGTGTCCCCCACTGAGTCCCGCTGTGTCACCGCTGTGTCCCGCTCTGTCCCCGCTCTATCGACGCTGTGTCCCGCTGTGTCCTGCTGTGTCCTCTCTTTGTTCCCCGCTGTGTCCCGCTGTGTCCCCCGCTGTGTCTCTCGCTGTGTCACCGCTGTGTCCCGCCTTGTCCTCGCTGTGTCCCCCGCTGTGTCCCGCTTTGTCACCGCTGTGTCCTGCTGTGTCCTCGCTGTGTCCCCCAATTTGTCCCGCTTTGTCCCTGCTGTGTACCCCGCTGTGTCCCGCTGTGTCCCCCACTGTGTCCCGCTGTGTCCCCTGCTGTGTCCCCACTGTGTCACGCTGTGTTTCGCTGTGTCCGGCTGTGTCCTCGCTCTGTCTCCCTCAGTGTCCATCTGTGTTACGCTCTGTCCCTTCTGTGTCCCTCTGTGTCCAGCTCTGTCCCCGCTGTGTGTCCGCTGTGTCCCGCTGTGTACCCTTCTGTGTCCAGCTGTGTCCCCTCTGTGTCCCGCTGTGTCCCTCCTCTGTCCCTCGCTGTCCACCGCTGTGTCCCCTGGCTGTGTCCCGCAGTGTCCCCGCTGTGTCCCGCTGTGTCCTACTGTGTCCCGTGGTGTCCCGCTTTTTTCCCACTATGTCCCCTGCTGAGTCCCCTCTGTGTCCCCGCTGTGTCCAGTTGTGTCCTCGCTGTGTCCTCTGCTGTCTCCCGCTTTGTCCTACGCCGTGTCCTACTGTGTCCCAATGTGTCCCTGCAGTGTGCCCCGCTGTCCCCCGCTGTGTCCCGCTGTGTCCCCCGCTGTGTCCTGCTGCATCCCGCTGTGTCCCCGCTGTGTCTCCGCTGTGTCCTGCTGTGTCCCCCGCTGTGTCCCCGCTGTGTCCCGCTGTGTCCCCCGCTGTGTCCCGCTGTGTCCCCCGCTGTGTCCTGCTGTGTCCACTGCTGTGACCCCGTTGTGCCGTGCTGTGTCCCCCACTGTCCCCCTCTGTGTCCTTGCTGTGTCCCTCTGTGTCCCGCTGTGTCCCAAAGTGTCCCCAGCTGTGTCCCGCTGTGTCACCGCTGTGTCCCGCTGTGTCCTCGCTGTGTCCACCGCTGTGTCCTTCTTTGTCCCTGCTGTGTACCCCGCTGTGTCCCGCTGTGTCCCCCACTGTGTCCCGCTGTGTCCCCACTGTGTCACTCTTTGTTTCGCTGTGTCCGGCGGTGTCCTCGCTCTGTCTCCCTCAGTGTCCAGCTGTGTCACGCTCTGTCCCCTCTGTGTCCCTCTGTGTCCAGCTCTGTCCCCGATGTGTGTCCGCTGTGTCCCGCTGTGTACCCTTCTGTGTCCAGCTGTGTCCCCTCTGTGTCCTGCTGTGTCCATTCTCTGTCCCCCGCTGTCCACCGCTGTGTCCCCCGGCTGTGTCCCGCAGTGTCCCCGCTGTGTCCAGCTGTGTCCTACTGTGTCCCGTGGTGTCCCGCCTTTTCCCCTCTATGTCCTCTGCTGAGTCCCCTCTGTGTCCCCGCTGTGTCCAGCTGTGTCCACGCTGTGTCCTCCACTGTCTCCTGCTTTGTCCCACGCTGTGTCCTACTGTGTCCCACTGTGTCCCTGCTGTGTCCCCTGCTGTGTCCCGCTGTGTCCCGCTGTGTCCCCCGCTGTGTCCTGCTGGGTCCCGCTGTGTCCCCACTGTGTCCCTGCTGTGTCCGGCTGTGTCCCCCGCTGTGTCCCGCTGGGTCCCGCTGTGTCCCCCGCTGTGTACCGCTGTGTCCCCGCAGGTTCACCGCTGTTCCACGCTGTGTCCTACTGTGTTCCGTGGTGTCCCGCTTTGTCCCCCGCTGTGTCCAGCTGTGTCCACTGCTGGGTCCCCGCTGGGTCACCGCTGGGTCCCGCTGTGTCTCGCTGTTTCCCGCTGTGTCCTCGCTTTGTCCCATGCTGTGTTCCGCTGTGTCCTCCCTGTGTCCCCCGCTGTATCCCGCTGTGTCCCCCGCTGTGCCCCGCAGTGTCCCGCTGTGTCATCACTGTGTCCCACTGTGTCCCCGCTGTTTCCCCGCTGGGTCCTGCTGTGTCCCGCTGGGTCCCGCTGGGTCCCCTGCTTTGTCCCGCTGTGTCCTCCCAGTGTCCCCGCTGTGTCCTGCTGTGTCCCACTGTGTCCTGTGGTGTCCTTCTTTGTCCCCCGCTATGTCCCCAGCTGAGTCCCCTCTGTGTCCCCGCTGTGTCCCGCTGTGTCCCCCGCTGTGTCCCACTGTGTCCCCCGCTGTGTCCTGCTGTGTCCCGCTGTGTCCTGCTGGGTCCCGCTGTGTCCCCGCTGTGTCCCCGCTGTGTCCCGCTGTGTCCCCCGCTGTGTCCCGCTGTGTCCCCGCAGGTTCACCGCTGTTTCACGCTGTGTCCCGCTGTGTTCCGTGGTGTCCCGCTTTGTCCCCTGCTGTGGCCCCCCCTGAGCCACCTTGGTGTCCCTGCTGTGTCCCGCTGTGTCCTCGCTGTGTCCGCCTCTGTCTCTCGCTCTGTCCACCGCTGTGTCTCACGCTTTGTCCCCGCTGGGTCCCGCTGTGTCCCGCTCTGTTCTCCACTGTGTCCCCCGCTGAGTCCTCTATGTGTCGCCGCTGTGTCCCGCTGTGTCCTCGCTGTGTCCCCTGCTATCTCCCGCTTTGTCCCACGCTGTGTCCCGCTGTGTTCCGCTGTGTCCTCGCTGTGTCCCCCGCTGTGTCCTGCTGTGTTCCCGCTGTGTCCCAAGCTGTGTCCCGCTGTGTGCCCTGCTGTGTCCTGCTGGGTCCCGCTGTGTCCCCGCTGTGTCCCTGCTGTGTCCTCGCTGTGTTCCCCGCTGTGTCCCGCTGTGTCCCCCGCTGTGTCCCGCTGTGTCTACTGCTGTGTCCCCACTGTGTCCCTCTGTGTCTCGCTGTGTCCCGCTGTGTCCTCGCTGTTTCCCACGCTGTGTTCTGCTGTGTCCTCGCTGTGTCCCCCGCTGTGTCCCGTTGTGTACTCAGCTGTGTACCCCGCTGTGTCCCGCTGTGTCCCCGCTGTATCGACGCTGTGTCCCGCTTGGTCCCGCTGTGTACTGCTGTGTCCCCCGCTGAGTCCCGCTGTGTCCCCGTTGTGTCCCAATGTGTCCTCGCTGTGTCCCGCGCTGGGTCCCGCTGTGTCCCCCCTGTGTCCCCCGCTGTGTCCCGCTGTGTCCGGCTGTGTCCCCCGCTGTGTCCCCCGCTGTGTCCCCCGCAGTGTCAGCGCTGTGTCCCGCTGTGTCCCGCTGTGTCCTCGCTGTGTCTCGCTGTGCCCCAACTGTGTCCCGTTGTGTCCCGTTGTGTTCACAGCTGTGTACCACGCTGTGTAACACTGTGTACCCGCTGTATCGACGCTGTGTACCGCTGGGTCCCGCTGGGTCCTCGCTGTGTTCCCTGCTGTGTCCCGCTGTATCCCCCACTGTGTCCCCCGCTGTGTCCCTATGTGTCCCACGCTTTGTCCCCCTGTGTCCCCGCAGTCTCCCCGCTGTGTCCCGCTGTTTCCCACTGTGTTCTGTGGTGTCCCGCTTTGTCCCCCGCTGTGTCCCACGGTGAGTCGCCGCTCTGTCCCCGCTTTGTCCCGCTGAGTCCTCCATGTGTCCCCCTCTGTGTCCCGCTGTGTCCCCCGCTGTGTCCCGCTGTGTCCACTGCTGGGACCCGGCTGTGTCCCGCTGTGTCCTGCTGTGTCCCGCTGTGTCCTCACTGTGTCCCACTCTGTGTTCCGCTGTGTCCTGGCTATGTCCCCCGCTGTGTCCCGATGTGTCCCCCGCTGTGCCCAGCAGTGTCCCGCTCTGTCCCGCTGTGTCCTCGCTGTGTCACGCTGTGTCCCGCTGTGTCCCCTGCTGTGTCCGGCTGTGTCCCCCACTGTGTCCCGCTCTGTCCCCCTCTGTGTCCCGCTGTGTCCCCCGCTGTGTCCCACTGTGTCCCCGCAGTGTCACTGCTGTTTCCTGCTGTGTCCCGCTGTGTTCCGTGGTGTCCCTCTTTGTCTCCCGCTGTGTCCCCCGCTGTGTCCCGCTGTGTCCGACTGTGTCCCGCTCTGTCCCCGCTATGTCTCGCTGTGTCTCGCTGTGTCCCCGCTGTGTGCCCGCTGTGTCCCGCTATGTCCCCTGCTTTGTCCTGCTGTGTCCCCGCAGTGTCCCGCTGTGTCCCACTGTGTCACACTGTGTCCCGTGGTGTCCCTCTTTGTCCCCCGCTGTGTCCACCGCTGAGTCCCCTCTTTGTGGCCGCTGTGTCCTGCTGTGTCCTCGCTCTGTCCCCCGCTGTCTCCCGCTTTGTCCCCCGCTGTGTCCCCGCTGTGTCACGCTATGTCCTCGCTGTTTCCCCCGCGGTGTCCCGCTGTGTCCCCGCTATGTCCCCAGCTGTGTCCCGCTGTGTCCCGCTGTGTACCCCGCTGTGTCCCGCTATGTTCCCGCAGTGTCCCGCTGTGTCCCGCTGTGTCCTCGCTGTGTCCCCCGCTGTGTCCCGTTGTGTCCCCAGCTGTGTACCTCGCTGTGTCCCGCTGTGTCCACGCTGTATCGACGCTGGGTCCCACTTGGTCCCGCTGTGTCCTCCCTGTGTCCCCAGCTATGTCCCGCCATGTCTGCCACTGTGTCCTGCTGTGTCTACTGCTTTGTCCCCGCTGTGTCCCGCAGTGTCCTCGCTGTGTCCCCCGCTGTCTCCCCCGCTGTCTCCTGCTTTGTCCCCCGCTTTGTTCGACTGTGTCACGCTGTGTCCACCCCTGTGTCCCCCGCTGTATCCCGCAGTATCCCCGCTATGTCCCCAGCTGTGTCCCGATGATCCCGCTGTGTCCTCACTGTGTCCCCCACTGTGGCCCAATGAGACCCCATCTCTTAACCTCGCTAAGTCCAGATGTATCGCCAACAGTAGCTACCCTAGAGATCAAACTGAGACTTCCTGAGATAATCTCTGTGACATATAACTATGACTCGGTTGCGATTGCCACTTGG
>NW_012290784.1:0-1280 GCF_000151885.1 Dipodomys ordii | reverse complement strand
CACAAAAAACGGCGGCCCGGCGCCACCGGAGTTAGAGCTCTCGCGGCCGCATCGACCGCCCAAACTCCGCGAGCAGGGCCCACCGCCCGCCCACCCACCACCGCCGCCGCCCGGGCTCCCCGCGCGGGGCTCCGGCTCGCTGAAGGTCAACGCCGTGGGGCGCCCCTCGCGCGGGCGGGAGGGGCGTGGAGGGTGCGGGGAGCGGGCCCGGGGTCTGCGGGCGGGCGGGCGGGCGCGCGGGGAGGGTGGAGGGGGGTGGACAGGCTCGCTGTGGCGTCCCTCGGGCCGCCTCGCCTCTCTTGCAGTCCGCCCGGTGCGCTCGCTCGCTCCTCGGGGTTTTTTTCCCCCCCTTTTTTTTCCGCTCAGCAGAGTTAATGATGGTAAACAAGAGCCTCAGCCTCGCCGCCGCCGCGCCGCCGCCGCCGCCGCTGCCACACACTGGGGGCTCGCGCGCGCGCGCGCTCCGGGGAGAGGAGGGGGGACGGGAGGAGGAGGACGCGCGCGCACGGGGCCGCGCACACGCACGTGCCCGCGCGCACTCTGGAGCGGCCACCGCCGCAGCCCGGGCGCGCCGAGGGCCGGGCCCTGAGTCGGTACACCGCAAGAACGGGAGCCGGGGATTCCAGGGACGTGCGGAATGGAGCTCGGGCGTGGGGCGCCGCGCTGCGAAGCACCGCCCCTCCTCCCTCCTTCCCCTCCCTCCTTCCCTCCCCACGGCCCCGCCCGCAACCAGACACGCGTGCACACCAACACACGCGCGCGCGCGCCCACAGGCTCCCGCCTCCACCCCGCACTGCGCCGGCCACCCCGCACGCGCCCTCCCCGCACTCCCCCCCCTTGCCCTCCCGCAGGACTCCCAAAAACAATGTCCCCTACGCGGGTTTCCCGCCCCCCACAGACACCCCGCTACTCTCGGGTGGACAGGGGCGGGGAAGAGGGCGGAGGGGCGGGGCGCGGAGGGCGGTGGGCGGGGAGCGCGGGGCCCGACGAGGTTCATTGAAAACAACCGCCGCGCGGCTGGAAAGCCGTTTCCTCCGTTCTTGAAAAGCCCCATTGTTTCTTGCAGCTGTTGCAAAATAAATAAATAAGTGCGTTGTGCATGCGGCATTTTTTTTTCTCCGCAGCGTGCTGGAAAAGCCCGATCGTGGCGGGTGGGGCGCACCTGGGAGAAAAGGGGAATCTCCACACACACACACACTTCGTCAGGCTACTAAGCCCCGCACTTTTTCACGCGAGCCTGGGGGCGCTCGTGTTGGCGTGAACAGTGGTGCCCAGCGTTC
>NW_012290783.1:0-3165 GCF_000151885.1 Dipodomys ordii | reverse complement strand
CTGGGTTCCACAGTGGGACTTAGGGAGCACACAGTAGGGTCACAGCGGTTCACTGATGGTTATAGATCTGGTACAGCTGTGACTTCAGTGGTGTTTACCTTGGGACACATCGTGTGACAAATTGAGGTCACATTGGGACACAGTGTGTGACAGAGGGGGACTCTACGGGACACAGCGGGACACAGCAGGTGATACAGAGGGGTACACATCGGGACTCAGTGTGGAACACAGCGAGGACACAGTGGGACACAGCGGGGACACAGCAGTAGATTCAGCGGGTCATAGCGGGGTCTCAGTGGGGTACAGAGTGGGGGACAAAGCGGGACACCACGGAACACAGCGGGACACAGAGGTAAACAGCGGTGACCCTGCAGGGACACAGCGGGACACAGCAGGGCACACAGCGGGACACAGGGGGACAGAGCGGGGGACACAGCGGGACAAAGTGGGGGACAGAGCGTGGGACACAGCGAGACACAGCAGGGACAAAGTTGGAGACAGCGGGGTACACAGAGGTACACAACGGGGATACAGCAGGGAAACAGCGGGACACAGCGGGACACAGCGGGACACAGTGGGGGATACATGCGGGACACAGCGGGAGACACAGCGGAACAAAGCAGGGGACACATCAAGGACACAGCGGGATACAGCGGAGGACACAGCAAGGACACAGTGGGACACAGCGGGGGACACAGCGGGACACAGCAGGACACAGCGGGAGACACAGGGGGGACACAGCTGGACACTGCGGGGGACACAGCGGGACACAGCGGGGGAAAACAATGAGGACACATGGAGACTCAGCGGGGGACACAGCAGTACACAGCGGGACCCAGCGGGACACAGCAGGGACACAGAGTTGTACACAGCGCGACACAGCGGGGGACACAGAGAGTTTTACAGCGGGACACAGCATGGGACACAGCGGGACACAGTGGGGGACACAGCGGACACAGCGGGACACAGCGGGGGCCACAGAGGGGTACACAGCGGGACACAGCAGGGGATACAGCGGGACACAGAGTGGGACACAGCGGGACACAGCAGGGGACACAGGGGGGACACTGCGGGACGCAGTGGGGGACACAGCGAGGACACATTTGGACACAGCGGGGACACAGCGGGACTCAGCGGAGGACACAGCAGTACACAGCAGGACACAGCAGGACACAGCAGGGGACACAGAAGGGTACACAGCGGGACAAAGCAGGGGACACAGCGGGACACGGGGGGACACAGCGGGGGACACAGCGGGACACAGCGGGCACAAAGCGGGGACACAGCGGGACATAGCGAGACACAGCAGGGACAGAGCGGCACACAGTGGGACACAGCAGGACACAGCGGGGGACACAGCGGGACACAGCGGAGAACTCATCGAGGACACAGTGGGCCACATCGGGGGACACAGCGAGGACACAGCGGGGGACACAGCGGGACACAGTGGGGAACACAGCGAGCACCCAGTGGGACCCAGCGGGACACAGCGTCAATACTGTGGGGACACAGCGTTACACAGCGTTGTACACAGCTGTGAACACAACGGGACACAGTGGGGGCACAGCGGCACACAGCGGAACACAGTGGGACACAGCGGCGTCAAAGCGTGAGACACAGCGGGGGACAGAGCGGGAGACAGCGGGGGACACAGCGAGGACACAGCGAGGACACAGCGGTGACAAAGCTGGGGACACAGCGGGACACAGTGGGGGACACAGCGGGGGACACAGCGGGACACAGCGGGACACAGCGGGGGACAAAAGGGGGACAGTGCGGGACACAGCGGGGGACACAGCGAGGACACATTGGTACACAGAAGGAACACAGCAGGACTCAGCGGGGGACACAGCGGGGGACACAGAGGGGACATAGCGGGACACAGCGGGGGACACAGCGCGACACAGCGGGGGACACAGCAGTACACAGTGGGACACAGAGGGACACAACAGGGGACACAGAGGGGTACACAGCGAGACAAAGCAGGGGACACAGCGGGACACAGCGGGACACAGCGGGGGACAAAGCAGGGGACAGCGGAGACAGAGAGGGGACACGGCGGGACACAGCGGGGAATACACTGGGGGACACAGCGGTGACACAGCGGGACACAGTGGGGGACACAGCGAGGACACAGCGGGGGACACAGCGGGGGACACAGCAGGACACAGTGGGGAACAAAGCGAGGACACAGCGGGACCCAGCGGGACACAGCGTCGATACAGCGGGTACACAGCTTGGTACACAGCTGTGGACACAAGTGGACACAGCAGGACACAGTGGGGGCACAGCAGGACACAGCGAGACACAGTGGGACACAGCGGCGACAAAGCATGAGACACAGCGGGGGACAGAGCGGGAGACAACGGGGAACACAGCGAGGACACAGCTAGGACACAGCAGGACACAGCGGAGGACACAGCAAGGATACAGTGGGACACAGCGGGGGACACAGCGGGGCACACAACGGGACACAGCGGGACACAGCGGGGGACACAGGGGGGACAGAGCGGGACACTGTGGGGTACACAGCGGGGGAAAACAGCGGGGGACACAGCGGGACACAGCGGGACACAGCGGGGGACACAGCGACGACATATTGGGACACAGCGGGGACACATGGAGACTCAGCGGGGGACACAGCAGTACACAGCGGGACACAGAGGGACACAGCAGGGGACACAGAGTTGTACAGAGCGCGACACAGCGGGGGACACAGAGAGGTATACAGCGGGACACAGCAGGGGACACAGCGGGACACAGCTGGGGACACAGCGGGACATAGCGGGACACAGCGGGGGACACAGCGTGGGACACAGCGGGACACAGCGGGACACAGCGGGGGACACAGGGGGGACACAGTTGGACACAGCGGGGGAAACAGCAGGACACAGTGGGGGACACAGCGGGGAACACAGCGGGACTCAGCGGGACACAGCGGGGTACACAGCGAGGACATATTGGGATACAGTGGGGACACAGGGGGACTCAGCGGGGGACACAGCAGTACACAGCGGGACACAGCGGAACACAGCAGGGGACACAGAGGTGTACACAGCGGGACATAGCGGGGAACACAGCGAAGACACAGCAGGGGACATAGCGCGAAACAGCGGGGGACACAGAGGGGTACACCGCGGGATACAGCAGGGACACAGCGAGTGA
>NW_012290782.1:0-7778 GCF_000151885.1 Dipodomys ordii | reverse complement strand
CAGCAGGGGACACAAAGCTGTACACAGCGCGAAACAGCTGTGTGTGGACACAGAGAGGTACACAGCAGGACACAGCAGGGGACAGAGCGGGACACAGCGTGGGACACAGCGGGACACAGCGGGGGACACAGAGGGGACACAGCGGGACACAGCGTGGAACACATCGAGGAAACATTTGGACACCGCGGGACTCAGCGGGGGACACAGCAGTACACAGTGGGACACAGCGGGACACAGCAGGGGACACAGAGGGCTACACAGCGGGACAAAGCAGGGGACACAGCGGGACACAAGGGACACAGCGGGGGACACAGCGGGGGATAGCGGAGACAGAGAGGGGACACAGCGAGACACAGCGGTGACACAGCCTAACACAACATAGAACACATTGAGACACAGAGGGTACAAAGCGGGGACACAGCGGAACACAGGGGGACACAGCAGGGACAGAGCGGAACACAGTGGGACACAGCTGGACACAGCGGGGGACACAGCGGGGGACACAGCGAGACACAGCGGTGACACAGCTTGACACAACGCAGTACACATCGGGAGACAGCGGACACAAAGTGGGGACACAGAAGGACACAGCGGGACACAGCAGGGACAGAGCGGGACACAGTGGGACACAGCGGGACACAGCGGGGGACACAGCGGGACACAGTGGGAGACACATCGAGGACACAGCGGGCCACATCGGGGGACACAGCGAGGACACAGCGGCGGACACAGCGAGGACATATTGGGACACATGGGGACTCAGCGGGGGACACAGCAGTACACAGTGGGACACAGCGGGACACAGCAGGGGACACAGAGGTGTACACAGCGCAACACAGCGGGGAACACAGAGAGGTACACAGCGGGACACAGCAGGAGACACAGCGGGACACAGCGGGGGACACAGCGGGACACAGCGGGACACAGCGGGTGACACAGAGGGGTCCACAGCGGGACACAGCGGGGGCACAAGGGGGACACAGCGGGACAGCGGGGGACACATGGAGGACACATTTGGAAACAGCGGGGACACAGCGGGACTCAGCGGGGGACACAGCAGTACACAGCGGGACAAAGCAGGGGACACAGAGGGGTACACAGCGGGACAAAGCAGGGGACACAGCGGGACACAGCGGACACAGCGGGGGACACAGTGGGGGATAGCGGAGACAGAGAGGGGACACAGCGAGACAAAGCGGTGACACAGCCTGACACAATGCAGTACACATCGGGACACGGCAGGCACAAAGCAGGGACACAGCGGGACACAGCGGGACACAGCAGGGACAGAGTGGGACACAGTGGGACTCAGCGGGACACAGCGGGGAACACAGCGGGACACAGAGGGGGACACATCGAGGACACAGAGGACCACATCGGGGGACACAGCGAGGACACAGCAGGTGACACAGCTGTGGACACAGCGGGACACAGCGGGGGACACAGCGGGGGACACAGCGAGGACATATTGGGACACAGCGAGGACACAGGGAGGCTCACCCAGCAGTACAGAGCGGGACACAGCGGGACACAGCAGGGGACACAGAGGTGTACACAGCGGGACACAGTGGGGAACACAGCGAGGACACAGCGGGGGACATAGCGCGACACAGCAGGGGACACAGAGGGGTAAAAAGCGGGACACAAAAGGGGACACAGCGGGACACAGCGGGGGACACATGGAGGACACATTTGGAAACAGCGGGGACACAGCGGGACTCAGCGGGGGACACAGCAGTACACAGCGGGACACAGCAGGGGACACAGAGGGGTACACAGCGGGACAAAGCAGGGGACACAGCGGGACACAGCGGACATAGCGGGGGACACAGCGGGGGATAGCGGATACAGAGAGGGGACACAGCGAGACAAAGCGGTGACACAGCCTGACACAATGCAGTACACATCGGGACCCAGCGGGCACAAAGCTGGGACACAGCGGGGCACAGCAGGGACAGAGTGGGACACAGTGGGACACAGCGGGACACAGGGGGGACACAGCGGGACACAAGGGGGACACATCGTGGACACAGTGGGACACAGCGGGGGACACAGCGAAGACACAGCGGGGGACACAGCGGGACACAGTGGGTCACAGCAGGGACAGAGCGGGACACAGTGGGACACAGTGGGACACAGCGGGGGACAAAGCGGGACACAGCGGGGGACACATCGAGGACACAGCAGGCCACATCGGGGGACAAAGCGAGGACACAGCGGGGGACACAGCGAGGAATATTGGGACACAGAGGGGACACATGGGGACTCAGCGGGGGACACAGCAGTACACAGCGGGACACAGCGGGACACAGAAGGGGACACAGAGGTGTACACAGCGCAACACAGCGGGGGACACAGAGAGGTACACAGCGGGACACAGCAGGGGACACAGCGGGACACAGCGGGGGACACATCGAGGACACATTTGGACACAGCGGGGACACAGCGGGACTCAGCGGGGGACACAGGAGTACACAGCGGGACACAGCGGGACACAGCAGGGGACACAGAGGGCTACACAGCGGGACAAAGCAGGGGACACAGCGGGACACAGCGGGACACAGCGGGGGACACAGCGGGGGATAGCGGAGACAGAGAGGGGACACAGCGAGACACAGCGGTGACACAGCCTGACACAACGCAGTACACATCGGGACACAGCGGGCACAAAGCGGGACACAGCGGGACACAGCAGGGACAGAGCGGGACACAGTGGGACACAGCGGGACTCAGCGGGGGACAGAGCGGGGGACAAAGTGGGACACCACGGAACACAGCGGGACACAGCGGTAAACAGCGGTGACCCTGCGGATACACAGCGGGACACAGCGGGGGACACAGGAGGACACAGCGGGGAACACAGGAAGGACACAGCGGGGACACAGCGGGACACAGCGGGGGACACAGGGGGACACAGCGGGGAACATAGGGAGGACACAGCGGGGACACAGCGGGACACAGCGGGGACAAAGCAGTACATAGCGGGACACAGCGGGACACAACGGTGGACACAGGGGGGAACAGAAGGACACATCGGGACACAGCCGGGAACACAGCGAGGACACAGCAGGACAAGCGGGGACACAGCAGTAGACAAAGCGGGACACAGCGCGTTGACACAGGGGGACACAGGTGGGAACACAGGAAGGACACAGCGGGGACACAGCGGAACACAGCGGGGGACAAAGCAGTACACAGGGAGGACACAGCGGGGACACAGCGGGACTCAGCGGGGGACACAGCAGTACACAGGGCGACACAGCGGGACACAGCGGGACACAGCGGGGACACAGCGGGGGACACAGACCGACACAGCAAGGGACACAGAGGGGTACACAGGGGACACAGAGGGGTACACAGCGGGACACAGCGGGGGACACAGCGGGACACAGCGGGGGACACAGCTGGGGACACAGCGGGAGACACAGCTGGGGACACAGCGGGACACAGCGGGGGACACGGAGGGGTACACAGCAGGACACAGTGGGGGACACAGCGGGACACAGAGGGGGACACAGCGGGACACAGCAGGGACACAGGGGGCACACAGCGGGATACAGCGGGGGACACAGCGAGGACACACTGGGACACAGCGGGGACACAGCGGGACTCAGCGGGAGACACAGCAGTACACAGCGGGACACAGCGGGACACAGCAGGGGACACAGAGGGGTACACAGCTGGACAAAGCAGGGGACACAGCGGGACACAGCGGGGGACACAGCGGGGGACAGCGGAGACAGAGAGGGGACACAGCGAGACACAGTGGTGACACAGCCTGACACAACGGAGTACACATCAGGACACAGCGTGCACAAAGCGGGGACAGAGCGGGACACAGCGGGACACAGCAGGGACAGAGCGGGACACAGCGGGACACACCGGGTCACAGCCGGGGACACAGCGGGACACAGCGGAGAGCCCATCAAGGACAAAGCGGGCCACATCGGGGGACACAGCAAGGACACAGCGGGGGACACAGCGGGAGACACAGCGGGACACAGCGGGGAATACAGCGAGGACCCAGCGGGACCCAGCGGGACACAGCGTCAATACAGTGGGTACACAGCGTTACACAGCGTGGTACACAGCTGTGAACACAACGGGACACAGTGGGGGCACAGCGGCACACAGTGGAACACAGTGGGACACAGCGGCGACAAAGCGTGAGACACAGCAGGGGACAGAGCGGGAGAGAGCGGGGGACACAGCGAGGACACAGCGAGGACACAGCGGTGACAAAGCAGGGGACACAGCGGGACCCAGCGGGGGACACAGCGGGGGACACAGCGGGCCAAAGCAGGACACAGCGGGGGACAAAGGGGGGACAGAGCGGGACACAGCGGGGGACACAGCGAGGACACATTGGTACACAGAGTGGACACAGCGGGACTCAGCGGGGGACACAGCAGTACACAGCGGGACCCAGCGGGACACAGCGTCTATACAGTGGGGACACAGCGGGACACAGCGGGGTACACAGCTGGGGACACAACGGGACACAGCGGGACACAGCGTGGGATACAGCGGGGGACACAGCGGGACACAGCCAGACACAACGGGGGACACAAGGGGGCACAGCGGGAAACAGCAGGACACAGCGGGGGACACAACGAGGACACATTGGGACACAGCGGGGACACAGTGGGGGCACAGCGGGACACAGCGGGACACAGTCGGACACATTGGGGACAAAGCGTGAGACACAGCGGGGGACAGAGCGGAAGACAGCAGGGGACACAGCGAGGACACAGCGGGACACAGCGTGGGACACAGCAGTACACAGCGGGACACAGCGGGACACAGCAGGACACAGCGGGGGAAACAGTGGGGGACACAGCGTGACAGAGCGGGACACAATGGGGGACACAGGGGGGACACAGAGGGACACAGCGGGACACAGCGGGGGACACAGCGGGTACACAGCGGGACACAGCGGGGTACACAGCAGAATACAGCGGGACATAGCGGGACACAGCTGGACACAGCGGGGGAAACAGCGAGGGACACAGCGGGACACAACGGGTGACAAAGGAGGGACACAGCGGGACAAAGAGTGGGACACAGCGAGGACACATTGGGACACAGCGGGGACACAGCGGGGACTCAGCGGTGGACAGCAGGGACACTCTGTGGGACTGCGTTGACACAGCAGGACACAGCGGTGGACAGCGGGGACACAGCGGGGGACACAGCGAGGACACAGCGGGACACAGTGGGAATAAGCGGGACACAGCAGGACACAGCGGGGGACACAGATGGGGACAGCTGGGACACACCGGGGACAGCGGGGGACACAGCGGGACACAGTGTGGGACACAGCGGGACACAGTGGGACACAGCGGACTACAGCGCGGGACACAGCGGGCACACAGCATGCGATACAGCGGAACACGTTGGGGACACAGCGGGACACAGCGGGACACAGCGGCGGACACAGCGGGACACAGGGGTAACACAGCAAGGACACAGCGAAACACAGAGGGACACAGCGGGGACACAGCGGGGGACACAGCGGGATACAGCGGGGACACAGCGGGGGACACAGCGGGACACAGGTCAGACACAGCGGGGACACAGCGGGAGAGACACCGGGACACAGCGGGGACACAGAGGGGGACACAACGGGGGACACAGCGGGGGACAAAGCGGGAAACCAAGGGACACAACAGGTCACAGCGGGACACAGCGGGGTCACAGCGGGGACACAGTGGGACACAGTGGTGGAAACAGCGGGACACAGCGGGACACAGCGGGACACAGCGTGGGACACAGCGGGACACAGCAGGACACAGCGGGACACAGCAGGACACAGCCGGGGACACAGCGGGGGACAGCGGAGACACTCCGTGGGACAGCGGGGAAACAGCGGGACACAGCGGGAGACAGCGGGGACACAGTGGGGGACACAGTGAGGACACAGCGGGACACATTGGGGACACAGCGGGACACAGTGGGGGACACAGTGAGGACACAGCGGGACACAGGGGGAACACAGCGAGGACACAGCGAAACACAGACACAGCGGGGACACAGCAGGCGACACAGTGGGATACAGCGGGGACACAGCCAGGGACACAGCGGGTCACAGCGGGAACACAGTGGGGGACACAGAAGGGGACCCAGCTGGGTACAAAGCGGGACACCACGGTACACAGCGTGACACAGCGTGGACACAGTGGAGACACAGCGGGGACACAGCGAGGGACACAGCGGGACAAAGCAAGGACACAGCGTGACACAGCGGGACACAGCGGGGACCCAGCATAGACACAGCGGAAGACACACCGGGACACAGTGGGGGACACAGAGGGGGACACAGCGGGGACACAGTGTGGGACACAGAGGGGGACACAGCGGGGACAAAGTGGGGCACCGCGGGGGACACAGCGGGGACACAGCGGGGGACAAAGAGGGGACACAGCTTGGACATAGTGGGACACAGCGAGGACACAGCGGGGGACACAGCTGGACACAGCAGGACACAGCGGGGACATAGAGGTGGACACAGCGGGGACACAGCGAAACACAGAGGGACACAGCGGGGACACAGGAGGGGACACAGCGGGATACAGCGTGGACACAGCAGGGGACACAGTGGGATACAGCGGGGACACAGCACGGAACACAGAGAGGACCCAGCGGGACCCAGCAGGACACAGCATCGATACAACGGGGACACAACGAGACACAGCAGGGTACACAGCTGATGACACAACGGGACACAGTGGGGGACACAGCGGGGAACAGCGGGGACAAAACGGGAGACACAGCGGGGAACAGAGCAGGACACAGCGGGGGACACAGAGAGGACACAGTGGGGACACAGCGAGACTCAGCGGGGGACACAGCGGGGGACAAAGCGGGACACCACGGGACACAGTAGGACACAGCGGGACACAGCGGGGACACTGCGGGGACACAGTGGGACACAGTGGGGGACAAAGCGGGGCACAGCAAGACAGAGTGGGGACACAGCGGGGGACACATAGAGGACACATTGGGGACACAGCGAGATACAGCGGGGAAAGAGCGGGACACAGCGGGATACAGCGAGACACAGCAGGGGACACAACGGGGGACACATCGAGGACACAGCGGGACACAGCAGGGGACACAGCGAGGACACAGTGGGGGACACAGTGGGGGACAGAGCGGGACACAGTGGGGAACACTGGGGGGACACAGCAGGACACAGTGGGGGACACAACGAGGACACATTGGGACACAATGGGGACACAGCGGGACTCAGCGGGGGACACAGCAGTAAACAGCGGGACACAGCTGGACACTGCGGGGGACACAGAGGGGTACACAGCGGACACAGTGGGGTACACAGCTGGGGGCACAATGGGACACAGGCTGGGACACAGCGAGGACACAGTGGGACACAGTGGGGGACAAAGCGGGAGACAGCGGGGGACACAGCGAGGACACAGTGGGACCCAGAGGCGACACAGAGGGGACTCAGGGGGGCCACAGCGGGGGACAAAGCGGGAGACCATGGGACACAATGTGACACAGCGGGACACAGCGGGGACACTGCGGGGACAGAGCGGGACAAAGCAGGGGACACAGCGGGACACAGTGGGACACAGCGGGGGACACAGCGGGGGACAGCGCAGACAGAGAGGGCCACAGCGGGACACAGTGGTGACACAGCTGGACACAACTGAGTACATAGCGGGACACAGCGGGCACACAGTGGGGACACAGCGGGACACAGCAGGACACAGCAGGGACAGAGAAGGACACAGCGGGACACAGCGGGGGACCCA
>NW_012290781.1:0-4443 GCF_000151885.1 Dipodomys ordii | reverse complement strand
GGGTACACAGCTGGGTACACAACGGGACACAGCGAGGGACACAGCGAGGAAACAGCAGAACACAGCGTGGGAAACAGCGAGGACACAGCGGGACACAGCGAGACACAGCAGGACACAGTGGGGACACAGCAGTAAACACAGCGGGACACAGCGAGGACACAGCAGGGACACAGCGGGGACAAAGCAGCACCCAGCAGGACACAGCGGGGCACACAGCGGGACACAGCGGGACACAGCTTGGAACACAGCGGGAACACAGCAGGACACATCCGGGGACACAGCGAGGACACAGCGGGACACAGCGGGACACAGCGTGGGACAAAGCGGGAGATAGCAGGGGACACAGCGAGGACACAGCGGGACACTGTGGCGACACATATAGGACTCAGCGGGGGACACAGTGGGGGACAGAGCGGGACACAGCAGGACCCAGCGGGGACAAAGCGTGAGACACAGCGGTGGACAGAGCGGGAGACAGAGGCGGACACAGCGAGGACACAGCGGGACACAGCGGGGACACAGAGGTGGCTCAGGGGGGCCACAGTGGGGGACAAAGCGGGACACCACGGAACACAGCGGGACACAGCGTGAAACAGCGGTGAACCAGCGGGGACGCAACGGGACACAGCGGGACACAGCGGGGACACAGTGGGGACACTGCGGGACCCAGCAGGACACAGCGGGACACAGCAGGACACAGCGGGGGACACAGCGGGACACAGCGGGGGATACAGCGGGACACAGCGGGGACACAGAGGGGACTCAGCAGGGGACATAGCGGGGGACAAATCGGGACACCACAGGACACAGTGGGACACAGCAGGACACAGCGGGGACACTGCGGGGACACAACGGGACAAAGCGGGGGGCCCAGCGGGACCCAGCGGGACACAGCGGGTCACAGCGAGGGACGCAGAGGGGTACATAGAGGGACACAGTGGGGAACACAGGGAGGACCCAGCGGGACCCAGCGGGACACAGCATCGATACAGCGGGGACACAGCGGGACACAGTGGGGTACACAGCTGGGGACACAACGGGACACAGCGAGGGACACAGCGAGGACACAGCAGAACACAACGTGGTAAACAGCGAGGACACAGCGGGACACAGCGAGACACAGTGGGACACAGTGGGGACACAGCAGTAGACACAGCGAGACACAGCGGGGGACACAGCGGGACACAGCGGGGACACAGCGGGGACACAGAAGGGTACACAGCGGGGCACAGCGGACACACAACGGGGACAGAGCTGGACACATAGGGACACAGATGGGACAGAGCGTGACACAGCGGGACACAGCGGGACACAGCAGGGGACTCAGCGGGACACAGCGGGGGACAAAGGGAGGACACAGCTGGACACTGAATGAGACAGAGCGAGGACACAGCCGGACACAGCAAAATACAGCGTGACACAGTGGGGACACAGCAGGGGACACAGAGGGACACAGCCGGGGACACA
The DNA here is from genome assembly GCF_000151885.1 of Dipodomys ordii. Classification (NCBI taxonomy): domain Eukaryota; kingdom Metazoa; phylum Chordata; class Mammalia; order Rodentia; family Heteromyidae; genus Dipodomys; species Dipodomys ordii. The sequence continues at coordinate 2,976 of NW_012290781.1, read as the reverse complement.
GAGGGACACAGCGGGGTACACAGCAAGGACAAAGCGGGACACAGCGGGGGACACAGCGAGGACACAGCGGGACACAGCGGTGACACAGCGGGACACAGCTGGGGACACTGCGGGACACAGCGGGACACAGCGGGGACACAGCAAGGACACAGCGGGGGACACAGCGGGACACAGCGGGGAACAAAGAGAGGACACAGCGGGACCCAGAGGGACACAGCGTCGATAGAGCGGGGACACAGCGGGACACAGCGGTGACACAACGGGACTCAGCGGGGGACACTGCGGGACCCAGCGGGACCCAGCGGGGACACAGCAAGGACACAGCGGGGGACACAGCGGGACAGAGTGGGGAACACAGAGAGAGACACAGCAGGACCCAGCGAGACACAGTGTCGATACAGCAGGGTCACAGCGGGGTACACAGCTGTTGACACAACAGGACACAGTGGGGGACACAACGGGACACAGCGGGACACAGCGGGGCACAGCGGGGACAAATCGGGAGACACAGTGGGGAACAGAGCAGGACACAGCGGGGGACACAGAAAGGACACAGTGGGGACACAGCGAGACTCAGCCGGGGACACAGCGGGGGACAAAGCGGGACACCACGGGACACAGCGGGACACAGCGGGACACAGCGGGGTCACTGCGGGACACAGTGGGGACAAAGCGGGACACAGCGGGACACAGCCGGACCGCATCGGGACACAGCGGGACACAGCGGGACACGGCGGGGGACACAGCGGGACACAGAGGGGGACACAGCGAGGACACAGAGGGACACAGCGGGGGACAGAGCGAGGACACAGTGGGGGACAAAGTGGGGGAAACAGCTGGACACAGCGGGGAACACAGCGAGGACACATCGGGACCCAGCGGGACACAGCGTCTATACAGCGGAGACATAGCGTTACACAGCATGGTACAAAGCTGTGGACACAACGGGACACAGTGGGGGCACAGCGGGACACAGCGGGACGCAGTGGGACACAGCGGGACACAGCGGGACACAGCGGAGACAGAGCGGGACACAGTCAGACACAACGGGACACAGCGGGGGACACAGCGGGAGACAAAGAGGGACACCACGGAACATAGCGGGACACAGCAGGAAACAGCAGTTACACTGCGGGGACACAGTGGGACACAGCGGGGAACACAGCGGGACACAGAGGGGGACAGAGCGGGACACAGTGGGGGACACAGCCGGACACAGCAGGGGAAACAGTGGGGGACACAGCGGGACACAGCGGGACACAGCGAGGACACAGCGGGACAGAGCGGGACACTGCAGGGCACAGCGGGGGACACAGCGGGACACAGCGGGGGACACAACGAGGACACAGCGGAACACAGAGTGGGACACAGTGAGGACACAGCGGGACACAGTCGGGTCCCAGCAGTAGACACAGCGGGACACAGCGGGGGACACAGCGGGACACATCGGGGGACACATGGAGGACTCAGCGGGACAAAGCGGGGACACAGCAGCGACTCACCGGGGGACACAGCGGGGGACAAAGGGGGACACCACAGAACACAGTGAAAAACAGCGGGACACAGCGGGGAAACTGCGGGGACACAGGGGGACAAAGTGTGGGACACATAAGGACACAGCGGGGGACACAGCGGGGGACACAGCGGGACACAGTGGGACACAGTGGGGCACACAGGGGGACACAGCGGGACCCAGCGGGGAACACAGCGAGGACACAGCGGGACCCAGCGGTACACAGCGTCGATACAGCGGGGACACAGCGTTACACAGCGTGGTACACATCTGTGAACACAACGGGACACAGTGGGGCACAGCGGGACACAGCGGGACACAGTGGGACACAGCGGGGACAAAGCTTGAGACACAGCGGAGTACAGAGCGGGAGACAGCAGGGGACACAGCGAGGACACAGTGGGACACAGCGCTGACACTGCGGGGGACACAGCGGGGGACACAGCGGGGGACACAGCCGGACACAGCGGGACACAGCGGGGGAAACAAGGGGGAACCAGCGGGACCCAGCGCGGGACACAGCGTGGACACTTTGGGCATAGCGGGGACACAGCGGGACACAGCGGGGGACACAGCAGTACACAGCGGGACACAGCGGGTCACAGCGTGGGACACAGAGGGGTACATAGCGGGACACAGTGGATAACACAGGGAGGACCCAGCGGGACCCAGCGGGACACAGCGTCGATACAGCGGGGACACAGCGGGACACAGTGGGGTACACAGCTGGGGACACAACGGACACAGCGGGGGACACAGCGAGGACACAGCAGAACACAGCGTGGGAAACAGCGAGGACACAGCGGGACACAGCGAGACACAGCGGGACACAGTGGGGACACAGAAGTAGACACAGCGAGACACAGCGGGGGACACAGCGGGACACAGCGGGGAACACAGCGAGGACACAGCGGGGACACAGCGGAGACACTGCGGGAACATAGTTGGACACAGCGGGGCACACAGCGGGACACAGCGGGACACAGCTTGGGACACAGCGGGAACACAGCAGGACACAGCGGAACACAGCGGGACACTGCGGGACACAGTGGGGGACACAGCGGAATACAGCGGGGGACACAGGGAGGACACAGCGGAACACAGCATGGGACAAAGCGAGGACACAGCGGGAAACAGCGAGACACAGCGGGACCCAGCGGGGACCCAGCAGTGGACACAGTGGGACACAGCGGGGGACAAAGCGGGACACCTCGGAACACAGCAGGACACAGCGTGAAACAGCGGTGAACCTGCGGGGACACAGCGGGACACAGCAGGGGACCCAGTGGGACCCAGCGGAACACAGCGGGGGACACAGCCGGACACAGCAGGGACACAGCGGGGACCCAGCGGGACCCAGCAGGATACAGCGGGGGACACAGCGGGACACAGCGGGACACAGCGGGGGACACAGCAGGGACACAGTGGGACACAGTAGGACACAGCGTGGGACAAAGCGGTGA
>NW_012290780.1:0-6501 GCF_000151885.1 Dipodomys ordii | reverse complement strand
ACACAGCGGGACACAGCGCTGACACTGCGGGGGACACAGCGGGGGACACAGCGGGGGACACAGCCGGACACAGCCGGACACAGCGGGGACACAGGGGGGACACAGCGGGACCCAGGGCGGGACACAGCGAGGACACATTGGGACACAGCGGGGACACAGCGGGACTCAGCGGGGGACACAGCAGTACACAGCGGGACACAGCGGGACACAGTGGGGGACACAGAGGAGTAAACAGCGGGACACTGCGGGGAACACAGCGAGGACACAGCGGGACCAAGCGGGACACAGCGTCGATACAGCGGGGACACAGCGGGACACAGCGGGGTACACAGCTGGGTACACAACGGGACACAGCGGGGGACACAGCGAGGACACAACAGAACACAGCGGGGGAAACAGCGAGGACACAGCGGGACACAGCGAGACACAGAGGGACACAGTGGGGACACAGCAGTAGACACAGCGGGACACAGCGGGGGACACAGCGGGACACAGCGGGGAACACAGCGAGGTCACAGCGGGGACACAACGGGGACACAGCGGGACCCAGCAGGACACAGCGGGGCACACAGCGGGACACAGCTTGGGACACAGCGGGAACACAGCAGGACACAGCGGGGGACACAGCGAGGACACAGCGGGACACAGCGGGACACAGCGTGGGAAAAAGCGGGAGATAGCAGGGACACAGCGAGGACACAGTGGGACACAGCGGCGACACATACAGGACTCAGCGCGGGACACAGTGGGGAACAGAGCGGGACACAGCGGGACCCAGCGGGGACAAAGCGTGAGACAGAGGTGGACAGAGCGGGAGACAGAGGCGGACACAGCGAGGACACAGCGGGACACTGCGGGGACACAAAGGTGGCTCAGGGGGGCCACAGCGGGGGACAAAGCGGGACACCACGGAACACAGCGGGACACAGCGTGAAACAGTGGTGAACCTGCGGGGACACAGCGGGACACAGCGGGGGACACAGCGGGACACAGCGGGGACACAGCGTGGACACAGCGGGACCCAGCAGGACACAGCGGGACACAGCAGGACAGAGCGGGGGACACAGCGGGACACAGCGGGGGACACAGCGGGACACAGCGGGGACACAGAGGGGACTCATCTGAGGACATAGCGGGGGACAAAGCGGGACACCACAGGACACAGCGGGACACAGAGGGGACACTGCGGGGACACAGCGGGACAAAGCAGGGGACCAAGCGGGACCAAGCGGGACCCAGCAGGACCCAGCAGGGAAACAGCGGGGACACAGTGGGACACAGCGAGGACACAGCGGGACACAGCGGGACACTGCGGGGGACACAGCAGGACACAGCGGGGGACACAGGGAGGACACAGCGGTACACAGCATGGGACAAAGCGGGGACACAGCGTGAAACAGCGAGACACAGCGGGACCCAGCGGGGACCCAGCAGTGGACACAGCGGGACACAGCGGGGGACAAAGCGGGACACCACGGAACACAGCAGGACACAGCGTGAAACAGCGGTGAACCTGCGGGGACACAGCGGGACACAGCGGGGGACACAGCAGGGACACAGTGGGACACAGTAGGACACAGCGTGGGACAAAGCGGGAGACAGCGGAGGACACAGCGAGGACACAGCTGGACACAGCGGGGACACAGAGGGGACTCAGCAGGGGACATAGAGGGGAAAAAGCAGGACACCACGGGACACAGTAGGACACAGCGGGACACAGCGGGGTCACTGCGGGACACAGCCGGGGGACACAGCGGTGGACAGCGGGGGAAAGAGAAGGGACACAGCGGGACACAGAGGGGACACAGCTGGACACAGAAGGGTACACAGCGGGGCACAGCGGACACACAACAGGGACAGAGCTGGACACAGAGGGACACAGAGGGGACAGAGCGTGACACAGCGGGACACAGCGGGGAACAGAGGGAGGACATAGCGGGACCCAGCGGGACCCAGCGCCGTTACAGCGGGGACACAGCGGGACACAGCGGGGTGCACAGATGGGGACACAACGGGACACTCGGGGGACACAGCGAGGACACAGCGGGACACAGCGGGGACACTGCGGGAACATAGTGGGACACAGCGGCGACACAGATGGGACTCAGCGGGACACAGCGGGACACAGCGGGACACAGCTAGGGATACAGTGGGACACAGCGGGGACAAAGCTTGAGACACAGCGGGGTACAGAGCGGGAGACAGCGGGGGACACAGCGAGGACACAGCGGGACACAGCGCTGACACTGCGGGGGACACAGCGGGGGACACAGCCGGACACAGCCGGACACAGCGGGGGACACAGGGGGGACACAGCGGGACCCAGCGCGGGACACAGCGAGGACACATTGGGACACAGCGGGGACACAGCGGGACTCAGCGGGGGACACAGCAGTACACAGCGGGACACAGCGGGACACAGCGGGGGACACAGAGGGGTAAACAGCGGGACACAGCGGGGAACACAGCGAGGATACAGCGGGACCAAGCGGGACACAGCGTCGATACAGCGGGGACACAGCAGGACACAGCGGGGTACACAGCTGGGTACACAATGGGACACAGCGGGGGACACAGCGAGGACACAGCCGAACACAGCGTGGGAAACAGCAAGGACACAGCGGGACACAGCGAGACACAGCGGGACACAGTGGGGACACAGCAGTAGACACAGCGGGACACAGCGAGGACACAGTGGGGACACAGCGGGGACACAGCGGTACCCAGCAGGACACAGCGGGGCACACAGCGGGACACAGCAGGACACAGCTTGGGAAACAGCAGGAACACAGCAGGACACAGCCGGGGACACAACGAGGACACAGCGGGACACAGCGTTGGACAAAGCGGGAGATAGCAGGGGACACAGCGAGGACACAGCGGGACACAGTGGCAACACATAGAGGACTCAGCAGGAGACACAGTGGGGGACAGAGCGGGACCCAGCGGGGACAAAGCGTGAGACACAGCAGTGGACAGAGCAGGAGACAGAGGCGGACACAGCGAGGACACAGCGGGACACAGCGGGGACACAGAGGTGGCTCAGGGAGGCCACAGCGGGGGACAAAGCGGGACACCACGGAACACAGTGGGACACAGCGTGAAACAGCGGTGAACCTGCGGGGACACAGCGGGACCCAGCAGGACACAGCGGGACACAGCAGGACACAGCGGGGGACACAGTGTGACACAGCGGGGGACACAGCGGGACACAGCGGGGACACAGAGGGGACTCAGCAGGGGACATAGCAGGGGACAAATCGGGACACCACAGGACACAGTAGGACACAGCGGGACACAGCGGGGACACTGCGGGGACACAGAGGGACAAAGCGGGGGATCCAGCGGGACACAGCAGGACCCAGCAGGACCCAGCGGGGAAACAGCGGGGACACAGTGGGACACAGCGAGGACACAGCGGGACACAGCGGGACCCTGCAGGGCACAGCGGGGGACACAGCGGGATACAGCAGGGGACACAGGGAGGACACAACGGAACACAGCATGGGACAAAGCGAGGACACAGCGGGAAACAGCGAGACACAGCGGGACCCAGCGGGGACCCAGCAGTGGACACAGCGGGACACAGTGGGGAACAAAGCGGGACACCACGGAACACAGCAGGACACAACGTGAAATAGCGGTGAACCTGCGGGGACACAGCGGGACACAGCGGGGGACCCAGCGGGACACAGCGGGACACAGCGGGGGACACAGCCGAACACAGCAGGGACACAGCGGAGACACAGAGGGACCCAGAAGGACACAGCGGGGGACACAGGGGGACACAGCCGGACACAGCCGGGGACACAGCGGGACACAGCGAGAGACACAGCGGGGGACACAGCGGGACACAGAGGGGAACAAAGAGAGGACACAGCTGGACCCAGCGGGACACAGCGTCGATAGAGCGGGGACACAGCGGGACACAGCGGTGACACAATCTGACTCAGTGGGGGACACTGCGGGACCCAGCGGGACCCAGCGGGGACACAGCAAGGACACAGCGGGGGACACAGCGGGACACAGTGGGGAACACAGAGAGAGACACAGCAGGACCCAGCGAGACACAGCGTTGATACAACAGGGACACAGCGGGGTACACAGCTGTTGACACAACGGGACACTGTGGGGGACACAGCGGGACACAGCGGGGCACAGCGGGGACAAAACGGGAGACACAGTGGGGAATAGAGCAGGACATAGTGGGGGACACAGAAAGGAAACAGTGGGGACACAGCGAGAGTCAGCCGGGGACACAGCGGGGGACAAAGCGGGACACTCAGCGAGGACACATTGGGACACAACGGGGACACAGCGGGACTCAGCGGGGGACACAACAGTACACAGCGGGACACAGCGGGGGACACAGAGGAGTAAACAGCGGGACACTGCGGGGAACACAGCGAGGACACAGCGGGACCAAGCGGGACACAGCGTCCATACAGCGGGGACACAGCGGGACACAGCGGGGTACACAACTGGGTACACAACGGGACACAGCGGGGGACACATTGAGGACACAGAAGAACACAGCGTGGGAAACAGCGAGGACACAGCGGGACACAGCGAGACACAGGGGGACACAGTGGGGAAACAGCAGTAGACACAGCGGGACACAGCGGGGGACACAGCGAGACACAGCGGGGAACACAGCGAGGACACAACGGGGACACAGCGGGGACACAGCGGGACCCAGCAGGACACAGCGTGGCACACAGCGGGACACAGCTTGGGACACAGCGGGAACACAGCAGGACACAGCGGGGGACACAGAGAGGACACAGCAAAACACAGCGGGACACAGCGTGGGACAAAGCGGGAGATAGCAGGGGACACAGCGAGGACACAGCGGGACACAGCGGTGACACATAGAGGACTCAGCGGGGGACACAGTGGAGAACAAAGCGGGACACAGCGGGACCCAGCATGGACAAAGCGTGAGACACAGCGGTGGACAGAGCGGGAGACAGAGGCGGACACAGCGAGGACACAGCGGGACACAGCGGGGACACAAATGTGGTTCAGGGGGGGCCACAGCGGGGGACAAAGCGGGACACAGCGGGGACACAGTGGGGACACAGTGGGACCCAGCAGGACACAGCGGGACACAGCGGGGACACAGCGGGACCCAGCAGGACACAGCGGGACAAAGCGGGACACTGCAGGGCCCAGCGGGTGACACAGCGGGACACAGCGGGGGACACAGGGAGGACACAGCGGAACACAGCATGGGACAAAGCGAGGACACAGCGGGAAACAGCGAGACACAGCGGGACCCAGCGGGGACCCAGCGGGAACCCAGCAGTGGACACAGCGGGACACAGTGGGGGAAAAAGCGGGACACCACGGAACACAGCAGGACACAGCGTGAAACAGCGGTGAACCTGTGGGGACACAGCGGGACACAGCGGGGGACACAGTGGGACCCAGCGGGACACAGCGGGCAGCGGGGAACACAGCCGGACACAGCAGGGACACAGCGGGGACACAGCGGGACCCAGCAGGACACAGCGGGGGACACAGCGGGACACAGTGGGACACAGCAGGGGACACAGCAGGGACACAGTGGGACACAGTATGACACAGCGTGGGACAAAGCAGGAGACAGCGGAGGACACAGCGAGGACACAGCTGGACACAGCGGGGACACAGAGGGGACTCAGCAGAGGACATAGAGGGGAAAAAGCTGGACACCACGGGACACTGTAGGACACAGCGGGACACAGCGGGGACACTGCGGGACACAGCCGGGGGACACAGCGGTGGACAGCGGGGGAAAGAGAAGGGACACAGCGGGACACAGAGGGGACACAGCTGGACACAGAAGGGTACACAGCGGGGCACAGCGGACACACAACGGGGACAGAGCTGGACACAGAGGGTCACAGAGAGGACAGAGCGTGACACAGCAGGACACAGCGGGACACAACAGGGGAATCAGCGGGATACAGCGGGGGACACAGGGAACACACAGCTGGACACTGAGGGAGACAGAGCAAGGACACAGCCGGACACAGCGAATCACAGCGTGACACAGTGGGGACACAGCAGGGGACACAGCGGGACACAGCGGGGGACACAGAGGGACACAGCGGAGTACACAGCAGGCACAAAGCGGGACACAGCGGGGGACACAGCGAGGACAAAGCGGGACACAGCGGTGACAAGCGGGACACAGCTGGGGACACTGCGGGACACAGCGGGACACAGCGGGAACACAGCAAGGACACAGCGGGGGACACAGCGGGACACAGCCGGACACAGCCGGGGACAGAGCGGGACACAGCGAGAGACACAGCAGGGGACACAGCGGGGGACACAGCAGGGACAAAGCGGGACACAACGTGGATCACTGCGGGACACAGTGGGGGACAAAGCGGGACACAGCGGGACACATGGGGGACGCAGCGGGACACAGCGGGACATGACGGGGAACACAGCGGGACACAGACGGGGACATAGCACGACACAGCGGGACACAGCGGGACACAGCGAGGA
>NW_012290779.1:0-4141 GCF_000151885.1 Dipodomys ordii | reverse complement strand
AAGCATAAGGAGAAGCATAAGGAGAAGCATAAGGAGAAGCAGAAGTTAGGAGAAGAAGAAGCAGAAGAAACAGAAGAAGGAGAAGAAGCAGAAGCAGAAGGAGAAGCAGAAACAGAAGGAAAAGCAGAAAGAGAAGCAGAAGAAGCTGAAGAAGCAGGAAAAGCAGAAGCAGAAGAAAGAGAAGAAGCAGGTGAAGAAGAAGAAGAAGAAGAAAACAAAGAAGAAAAAGAAGAAGAAGAAGAAGAAGAAGAAGAAGAAGAAGAAGAAGAAGAAGAAGAAGAAGAAGTATCATAAGGAGAAGCATAAGGAGAAGCATAAGGAGAAGCAGTAGAAGCAGAAGAAGCAGAAGCAGAAGCAGAAGAAAAAGAATAAGCAAAAGAAGCAGAAGCAGAAACAGTGGGAGAGGCAGAAAAAGGAGAAGGAGAAGGAGCAGCAGAAGGAGAAGCAGAAGTAGAAAGAGAAGCAGATATAGAAGGAGAACAAGAAGGAGAAGCAGGAAAATCATAAGAAACAGAAGGAGAAGAAGGAGAAGCAAAAGGAGAAGGAGAAGCAGAAGGAGAATCAGAAGAAGAAGAATCAGAAGGAAAAGAAACAGAAGAAGGAGAAGAGCAGAAGCAGAAGGAGAAGCAGAAGCAGAAGGAGAAGGAGAAAGAGAAGCAGTAGAAGCAGCAGAAGCAGGAGAAACAGAAGCAGAAGAAACAGGAGAAGCCTAAGAAGTAGAAGCAGAATCTGAAGAAGAAGGAGAAACAGAAGAAGCATAATCTGAAACAGAAGCAGAAGAAACAGAAATAGTAGAATAAGCAGAATCAGAAGCAGCAGGAGAAGCAGAAGAAGAAGGCTAAAGAGAAGGTTAGGAGTAGGATAAGCAGAAGCAGAAAGAGTCGCAGAAGGAGAAGCAGCACGAGAAGTAGGAGAAGGAGGAGAAGCAGAAGCAGGAGAAGCAGAAGAAACAGAAGACGCAGAAGCAGAATGAGAAGCAGAAGGAGAAATTGAAGCAGAAGCAGAAGCAGAAGGAGAAGCAGAAGAAGTAGAAGGAGAAGGAGAAGCAGAAAGAGAATCAGAAAGAGAAGCAGAACGAGAAGCAGGAGAAGCAGAAACAGGAGAAGCAAAAGCAGAAGAAACAGAAGAAGGAGAAGAAGCAGAAGAAGAAAGAGAAGAAGAAACAGAAGGAAAAGCAGAAAGAGAAGCAGGAGAAGCAGAAGAAGCAGCAGCAGGAGAAGCAGAAGCAGAAGAAGCAGAAGAAGCAGAAGCAGAACCTGAAGCAAAAGGAGAAGAAGGAGAAGCAGAAGAAGCAGAAGCAGGAGAAGCAGGAGAAGCAGAAGCAGAAAGAGAAGCAAAAGCAGAAGGAAAAGCAGAAGGAGAAGCAGAAGAAACAGTAGAAGCCGAGGCAGTTGCAGAAGGAGAAGCAGAATGAAAAGCAGAATAACGAGAAGGAGAAGGAGAAACAGAAGGAGAAGCAGAAAGAGAAGCAGAAGAAGGAGCAGGAGAAGGAAAAGCAGCAGGAGAAGCAGAAAGAGCAGCAGAAGGAGAAGCAGGAGATGCAGAAACAGGAGAAGCAGAAGCAGAAGAAACAGGAGAAGGACAAGAAGCAGAAGCAGAAGGAGAAGCAGAAACAAAAGGAGAAGCAGAAAGAGAAGGAGGGAAAGCAGAAGAAGCAGAAGCAGGAGAAGCATAAGCAGAAGAAACAGGAGAAGCCGAAGAAGCAGAAGCAGAATCTGAAGCAGAAGGAGAAACAGAAGAAGCACAATCTGAACCAGAAGAAACAGAAATAGTAGAATAAGCAGAAGCATAAGCAGCAGAGAAGCAGAAGAAGAAGACGGAGAAGGCGAGAGAGAAGGATTAGGAGTAAGTGAAGCAAAAGGATAAGCAGAAGCAGAAAAAGACGCAGAAGGAGAAGCAGCACGAAAAGTAGGAGAAGCAGGAGAAGCGGAAGCAGGAGAAGCAGAAGAAACAGAAGACGCAGAAGCAGAATGAGAAGCAGAAGGAGAAATTGAAGCAGAAGCAGAAGGAGAAGCAGAATCAGAAGTAGAAGCAGAAGTAGGAGAAGAAGCAGAAAGAGAAGCAGAAAGAGAAGCAGAACGAGAAGCAGGAGAAGCAGAAGCAGGAGAAGCAGAAACAGAAGAAACAGAAGAAGGAGAAAAAGCAGAAGCAGAAGGAGAAGCAGAAACAGAAGGAAAAGCAGAAAGAGAAGCAGGAGAAGCAGAAGAAGCAGCAGCAGGAGAAGCAGAAGCAGAAGAAGCCGAAGAAGCAGAAGCAGAACCTGAAGCAGAAGGAGAAGCAGCAGAAGCAGAAGAAGTAGAACCTGGAGAAGCAGAAGGCGAAGTAGAAGCAGAAAGAGAAGCAAAAGCAGAAGGAGAAGCAGAAGAAACAGAAGAAGCAGAGGCAGTAGCAGAAGAAGCAGAAGATGCAGAAGCAAAAGGAGAAGCAGAAGGAAAATCAGAAGAACGAGAAGGTGAGGGAGAAGGAGAAACAGAAGGAGAAGCAGAAAGAGAAGCAGAAGAAGGAGCAGGAGAAGGAAAAGCAGCTGGAGAAGCAGAAAGAGCATCAGAAGGACAAGCAGGAAATGTAGAAACAGGAGAAGAAGAAGAAGAAGAAAAAGGAGAAGGACAAGAAGCAGAAGCAGAAGGAGAAGCAGAAACAGAAGGAAAAGCAGAAAGAGAAGCAGGAGAAGCAGAAGAAGCAGCAGCAGGAGAAGCAGAAGCATAAGAATCCGAAGAAGCAGAAGCAGAACCTGAAGCAGAAGGAGAAGCAGGAGAAGCAGAAGAAGCAGAATCTGGAGAAGCAGAATGAGAAGCAGAAGGAGAAGCAGAAGCGGAAAGAGAATCAAAAGCAGAAGGAGAAGCAGAAGAAACAGAAGAAGCAGAAGCATTAGCAGTTGCTGCAAAAGTAGAAGGAGAAGCAGAAGGAAAAGCAGAAAAACGAGAAGGAGAAGGAAAAACAGAAGCAGAAGCAGAAGGAGAATCAGAAGGAGAAGCAGAAGAAGCAGAAGGAGAAGCGAAGGAGAAGCAGAAGAAGAAGCATAAGGACAAACACAAGCAGAAGGAGATGCAGAAGGAGAAGCAGGAGAAGCAGAAGAAGCAGAAGAAGAAATAGAAGTAGGAGAAGGAGAAGGAAGAGCAGCAGAAGCAATAGGAGAAGCAGAAGGAGAAGCAGAAGAAGAATGAGAAGCAGAAAGAGAAGCAGTGGAAGCAGAAGAAGCAGGAAAAGCAGAAGCAGAAGAAAGAGAAGAAGAAGAAGAAGAAGAAGAAGAAGAAGAAGAAGAAGAAGAAGAAGAAGAAGAAGAAGAAGAAGAAGAAGAAGAAGAAGAAGAAGAAGAAGAAGAAGGAGAAGGAGAAGCATAAGGAGAAGCAGTAGAAGCAGAAGAAGCAGAAGCAGGAGAAGCAGAACCTGGAGAAGCAGAAGGCGAAGCAGAAGCAGAAAGAGAAGCAAAAGCAAAAGGAGAAGCAGAAGAAACAGAAGAAGCAGAGGCAGTAGCAGAAGAAGCAGAAGATGCAGAAGCAGAAGGAGAAGCAGAAGGAAAAGCAGAAGAACGAGAATGAGAAGTAGAAGGAGAAACAGAAGGAAAAGCAGAAAGAGAAGCAGAAGAAGGAGCAGGAGAAGGAAAAGCAGCAGGAGAAGCAGAAAGAGCAGCAGAAGGAGAAGCAGGAGATGTAGAAACAGTAGAAGCAGAAGAAGAAGAAAAAGGAGAAGGACAAGAAGCAGAAGCAGAAGGAGAAGCAGATACAGAAGGAGAAGCAGAAAGAGAAGGAGGGGAAGCAGAAGAAGCAGAAGCAGGAAAAGCAGAAGCATAAGAATCCGAAGAAGAAGAAGCAGAAACTGAAGCAGAAGGAGAAGCAGGAGAAGCAGAAGAAGCAGAATCTGGAGAAACAGAATGAGAAGCAGAAGGAGAAGCAGAAGCGGAAAGAGAATCAAAAGCAGAAGGAGAAGCAGAAGAAACAGAAGAAGCAGAAGCAGTAGCAGTAGCAGCAGAAGTAGAAGGAGAAGCAGAAGGAAAAGCAGAAAAACGAGAAGGAGAAGGAAAAACAGAAGCAGAAGCAGAAGGAGAATCAGAAGGAGAAGCAGAAGAAGCAGAAGGAGAAGCGAAGGAGAAGCAGAAGAAGAAGCATAAGGACAAGCAAAAGCAGAAGGAGATGTGATAACT
>NW_012290778.1:0-5172 GCF_000151885.1 Dipodomys ordii | reverse complement strand
AAGCAGAAAGAGAAGGAGGGGAAGCAGAAGAAGCAGAAGCAGGAGAAGCAGATTTCATTAGAATCCGAAGAAGCAGAAGCAGAACCTGAAGCAGAAGGAGAAGCAGAAGAAACAGAAGAAGAAGAAGCAGTAGCAGTTGTAGCAGAAGCAGAACGAGAAGCAGAAGGAAAAGCAGAAGAACAAGAAGGAGAAGGAGCAACAGAAGGAGCAGCAGAAGGAGAAGCAGAAAGAGAAGCAGGTAAAGCAGAAGAAGAAGAAGGAGAATCAGAAGGAGAATCAGAAGAAGAAGAAGGAGAAGCAGAAGAAGATGCAGAAGGAGAAGCAGAAGAAGCAGAAGCAGAAGGAGAAGAAGGAAAAGCAGAAGAAGCAGAAGCAAAAGGAGAAGCAAAAGAAGGAGAAGGAGAAGCAGAAGCAGAAGAAGAAGCATAAGGACAAGCACAAGCAGAAGGAGATGCAGAAGGAGAAGCAGGAGAAACAGAAGAAGCAGAAGCTGAAGGAGAAGCAGAAGTAGGAGAAGGAGTAGAAGCAGAAGCAGAAGGAGAAGCAGAAGCGGAATGAGAAGCAGAAACAGAAGCAGGAGAAGCACAAGAAGCAGAAGCAGGAGAAGCCGAAATAGAAGAAGCAGAAGAAGCAGAAACAGAAGCAGAAGTAGAAGCAGAAGCAGAAGGAGAAGCAGCAGAAGAAGTAGAACCAGAAATTCAGGCAGGAGAAACAGAAGAAGCAGAAGCAGAAGGAGAAGCAAAAAAAAAAGCAGAAGAAGAAGTAGAAGAACCAGCAGAAGGAGAAGCAGCAGAAAAAGCAGAAAAACAAGCAGGAGAAGCAGAAGCAGAAAGAGAAGTAGAAGCAGAAGAAGGAGAAGAAGCAGAAGAAGCAGTAGAAGCATAAGAAGCAGAAGCAGGAGAAGCAGAACCAGAAGAAAAAGAAGAAGCATAAGAAGCAGAAGCAGAGGGGGAAGCAGAAGAAGGAGAAGGAGCAGCAGAAGGAGAAGCAGAAGGAGAATCAGAAGGAGAAGCAGAAGAAGGAGAAGCAGAAGCAGAAGAAGAAGCAGAAGAAGAAGCAGAAGCAGAAGAAGATGCAGAAGGAGAAGCAGGAGAAGCAGAAGAAGCAGGAAAAGCAGAAGCAGAGGAAAGAGAAGAAGAAGGAGAAGAGAAGAAGAAGAAGAAGCAGAAGAAGAAGAAGAAGAAGAAGAAGAAGAAGAAGAAGAAGAAGAAGAAGAAGAAGAAGAAGAAGAAGAAGAAGACGAAGAAGAAGAAGAAGAAGAAGAAGAAGAAGAAGAAGAAGAAGAAGAAGAAGAAGAAGAAGAAGAAGAAGAAGAAGAAGACGACGACGAAGAAGAAGAATCATAAGGAGAAGCATAAGGAGAAGCAGAAGCAGGAGAAGAAGAAGCAGAAGAAACAGAAGAAGGAGAAGAAGCAGAAGCAGAAGGAGAAGCAGAAACAGAAGGAAAAACAGAAAGAGAAGCAGAAGAAGCAGGAAAAGCAGAAGCAGAAGAAAGAGAAGAAGCAGGTGAAGAAGAAGAAGAAGAAGATGAAGAAGAAGAAGAAGAAGAAGATGAAGAAGAAGAAGAAGAAGAAGAAGAAGAAGAAGAAGAAGAAGAAGAAGAAGAAGAAGAAGAAGTATCATAAGGAGAAGCATAAGGAGAAGCAATAGAAGCACAAGAAGCAGAAGCAGGAGAAGCAGAAGCAGAAGAAAAAGAATAAGCAAAAGAAGCAGAAGCAGAAACAGTGGGAGAGGCAGAAAAAGGAGAAGGAGAAGGAGCAGCAGAAGGAGAAGCAGAAGCAGAAAGAGAAGCAGATACAGAAGGAGAACAAGAAGGAGAAGCAGGAAAATCATAAGAAGCAGAAGTAGAAGCAGAAAGAGAAGGAGAAGAAGGAGAAGCAGAAGGAGAATCAGAAGAAACAGAAGAAGAAGCAGAAGAATCAGAAGGAAAAGAAACAGAAGAAGGAGAAGAGCAGAAGCAGAAGGAGAAAGAGAAGCAGTAGAAGCAGAAGAAGCAGGAGAAGCAGAAGCAGAAGAAACAGGAGAAGCCTAAGAAGTAGAAGCAGAATCTGAAGCAGAAGGAGAAACAGAAGAAGCATAATCTGAAGCAGAAGCAGAAGAAACAGAAATAGTAGAATAAGCAGAAGCAGAAGCAGCAGGAGAAGCAGAAGGAGAAGGCTAAAGAGAAGGTTAGGAGTAGGATAAGCAGAAGCAGAAAGAGTCGCAGAAGGAGAAGCAGCACGAGAAGTAGGAGAAGCAGGAGAAGCAGAAGCAGGAGAAGGAGAAGAAACAGAAGACGCAGAAGCAGAATGAGAAGCAGAAGGAGAAATTGAAGCAGAAGCAGAAGCAGAAGCAGAAGGAGAAGCAGAAGAAGTAGAAGGAGAAGGAGAAGCAGAAAGAGAAGCAGAAAGAGAAGCAGAACAGGAAGCAGGAGAAGCAGAAACAGGAGAAGCAAAAGCAGAAGAAACAGAAGAAGGAGAAGAAGCAGAAGAAGAAGTAGAAGAAGAAACAGAAGGAAAAGCAGAAAGAGAAGCAGGAGAAGCAGAAGAAGCAGGAGCAGGAGAAGCAGAAGCAGAAGAAGCCGAAAAAGCAGAAGCAGAACCTGAAGCAAAAGGAGAAGCAGGAGAAGCAGAAGAAGCAGAAGCAGGAGAAGCAGAAGCAGAAAGAGAAGCAAAAGCAGAAGGAAAAGCATAAGGAAAAGCAGAAGAAACAGAAGAAGCCGAGGCAGTTGCAAAAGAAGCAGAAGATGCAGAAGCAGAAGGAGAAGCAGAATGAAAAGCAGAATAACGAGAAGGAGAAGGAGAAACAGAAGGAGAAGCAGAAAGAGAAGCAGAAGAAGGAGCAGGAGAAGGAAAAGCAGCAGGAGAAGCAGAAAGAGCAGCAGAAGGAGGAGCAGGAGATGCAGAAACAGGAGAAGCAGAAGCAGAAGAAACAGGAGAAGGACAAGAAGCAGAAGCAGAAGGAGAAGCAGAAACAAAAGGAGAAGCAGAAAGAGAAGGAGGGGAAGCAGAAGAAGCAGAAGCAGGAGAAGCATAAGCAGAAGAAACAGGAGAAGCCGAAGAAGCAGAAGCAGAATCTGAAGCAGAAGGAGAAACAGAAGAAGCACAATCTGAAGCAGAAGAAACAGAAATATTAGAATAAGCAGAAGCAGAAGCAGCAGGAGAAGCAGAAGAAGAAGACGGAGAAGGCGAGGGAGAAGGATTAGGAGTAAGAGAAGCAAAAGGATAAGCATAAGCAGAAAGAGACGCAGAAGGAGAAGCAGCACAAAAAGTAGGAGAAGCAGGAGAAGCGGAAGCAGGAGAAGCAGAAAAAACAGAAGACGCAGAAGCAGAATGAGAAGCACAAGGAGAAATTGAAGCAGAAGGAGAAGCAGAAGGAGAAGCAGAAGTAGAAGCAGAAGTAGGAGAAGAAGCAGAAAGAGAAGCAGAAAGAGAAGCAGAACGAGAAGCAGGAGAAGCAGAAGCAGGAGAAGCAGAAGGAGAAGAAACAGAAGAAGGAGAAGAAGCAGAAGCAGAAGGAGAAGCAGAAACAGAAGGAAAAGCAGAAAGAGAAGCAGGAGAAGAAGCAGCAGCAGGAGAAGCAGAAGCAGAAGAAGCCGAAGAAGCAGAAGCAGAACCTGAAGTAGAAGGAGAAGCAGGAGAAGCAGAAGAAGCAGAACCTGGAGAAGCAGAAGGAGAAGCAGAAGCAGAAAGAGAAGCAAAAGCAGAAGTCGAAGCAGAAGAAACAGAAGAAGCAGAGGCAGTAGCGGAAGAAGCAGAAGATGCAGAAGCAAAAGGAGAAGCAGAAGGAAAAGTAGAAGAACCGGAAGGAGAAGTAGAAGGAGAAACAGAAGGAGAAGCAGAAAGAGAAGCAGAAGAAGGAGCAGGAGAAGGAAAACCAGCTGGAGAAGCAGAAAGAGCTTCAGAAGGACAAGCAGGAAATGTAGAAACAGGAGAAGCAGAAGCGGAAGAAAAAGGAGAAGGACAAGAAGAAGAAGCAGAAGGAGAAGCAGATACAGAAGGAGAAGCAGAAAGAGAAGGAGGGGAAGCAGAAGAAGCAGAATCAGGAGAAGCAGAAGCATAAGAATCCGAAGAAGCAGAAGCAGAACCTGAAGCAGAAGGAGAAGCAGGAGAAGCAGAAGAAGCAGAATCTGGAGAAGCAGAATGAGAAGCAGAAGGAGAAGCAGAAGCGGAAAGAGAATCAAAAGCAGAAGGAGAAGCAGAAGAAACAGAAGAAGCAGAAGCAGTAGCAGTTGCAGCAGAAGTAGAAGGAGAAGCAGAAGGAAAAGCAGAAAAACGAGAAGGAGAAGGAAAAACAGAAGCAGAAGCAGAAAGAGAAACAGAAGAAAAAGCAGGAGAAGGAAAAGCAGCAGGAGAAGCAGAAAGAGCAACAGAAGGAGAAGCAGGAGATGCAGAATCAGGAGAAGCAGAAGCAGAAGAAACAGGAGAAGGACAAGAAGCAGAAGCAGAATGAGAAGCAGAAACAGAAGGAGAAGCAGAAAGAGAAGGAGGGGAAGCAGAAGAAGCAGAAGCAGGAGAAGCAGAAGCATAAGAATCCGAAGAAGCAGAAGCAGAACCTGAAGCAGAAGGAGAAGTAGGGGAAGCAGAAGAAGCAGAATATGGAGAAGCAGAATGAGAAGCTGAAGCGGAAAGAGAATGAAAAGCAGAAGGAGGAGTAGAAGAAACAGAAGAACCAGTAGCAGTTGCAGCAGAAGCAGAAGGAGAAGCAGAAACAGAAGAATAAGCATAAGGACAAGCACAAGCAGAAAGAGATGCAGAAGGAGAAGCAGGAGAAGCAGAAGAAGCAGAAGCAGAAGAAGAAGTAGAAGTAGGAGAAAGAGAAGGAAGAGCAGCAGAAGCAATAGGAGAAGCAGAAGCAGAAGCAGAAGCAGAATGAGTAGCAGAAAGAGAAGCAGTAGAACCAGAAGAAGCAGGAAAAGCAGAAGCAGAAGAAAGAGAAGAAGAAGAAGAAGAAGGAGAAGCATAAGGAGAAGCAGAAAAAGCAGAAGCAGTAGAAAAAGAATAAGCATAAGAAGCAGAATCAGAGGAAGAAGGAGAAGAAGCAGCAGAAGGAGAATCAGAAGGAGAAGCAGAAGAAGGAGAAGCAGAAGCAGAAGAAGCAGCAGAAGGAGAAGCAGAACAGAAGAAGATGCAGAAGGAGAAGCAGGAGAAGCAGAAGAAGCAGAAGCAGAAGGAGAAGCAGAAGAAGCAGAAG
>NW_012290777.1:0-5451 GCF_000151885.1 Dipodomys ordii | reverse complement strand
TCCCCCACTGTGTCCTTGCTGTGTTCCCGCTGGGTCCCTCTCTGTCCCGCAGTGTCCCCTGCTGAGTCCCGTTGTGTCACCGCTGTGTCCTCGCTGTGTTCCCCGCTGTGTCCCGCTGTGTCCCCCACTGTGTCCCCTGCTGTGTCCCTATGTGTCCCACGCTTTGTCCCCCTGTTTCCCCGCAGTTTCCCCGCTGTGTCCCGCTGTTTCCCACTGTGTTCTGTGGTGTCCCGCTTTGTCCCCCGCTGTGTCCCCCGGTGAGTCGCCGCTATGTCCCCGCTTTGTCCCGCTGAGTCCTCCATGTGTCTCCCTCTGTGTCCCGCTGTGTCCACCGCTGTGTCCCGCTGTGTCCACTGCTGGGACCCGGCTGTGTCCCGCTGTGTCCCGCTGTATCCCGCTGTGTCCTCACTGTGTCCCACTCTGTGTTCCGCTGTGTCCTCGCTTTGTCCCCCGATGTGTCCCGCTGTGTCCCCCGCTGTGCCCTGCAGTGTCCCGCTCTGTCCCGTTGTGTCCTCGCTGTGTCACGCTGTGTCCCGCTGTGTCCCCCACCGTTTCCCCTGCTGTGTCCGGCTGTGTACCCCACTGTGTCCCGCTCTGTCCCCCTCTGTTTCCCGCTGTGTCCCCCGCTGTGTCCCACTGTGTCCCCACAGTGTCACTGCTGTTTCCTGCTGTGTCCCGCTGTGTTCCGTGGTGTCCCTCTTTGTCTCCCGCTGTGTCCCCCGCTGTGTCCCGCTGTGTCCGACTGTGTCCCGCTCTGTCCCCGCTGTGTCCCGCTGTGTCCCGCTGTGTCCCCGCTGTGTGCCCGCTGTGTCCCGCTGTGTCCCCCGCTTTGTCCTGCTGTGTCCCCACAGTGTCCCGCTGTGTCCCACTGTGTCACACTGTGTCCCGTGGTGTCCCTCTTTGTCCCCCGCTGTGTCCACCGCTGAGTCCCCTCTTTGTGGCCGCTGTGTGCTGCTGTGTCCTCCCTGTGTCCTCCGCTGTCTCCCGCTTTGTCCCCCGCTGAGTCCCCTCTGTGTCGCCGCTGTGTCCCCCTGTGTCCTCGCTGTGTCCCCTGCTGTCTCCCGCTTTGTCTCACGCTGTGTTCCGGTGTGTCCCGCTGTGTCCCCGCTGTGTCCCCAGCTGTGTCCCGCTGTGTACCCTGCTGTGTCCTGCTATGTTCCCGCAGTGTCCCCGCTGTGTCCCGCTGTGTCCCGCTGTGTCCTCGCTGTGTCCCCTGCTGTGTACCCCACTGTGTTCCGCGTGTCCCTGCTGTATCGACGCTGGGTCCCGCTGGGTACCGTTGTGTCATCCCTGTGTCCCCCGCTGTGTCCCGCTGTGTCCCCCGCTGTGTCTCTGCTGTGTCCCCGCTGTGTCAAGCTGTGTACTGCTGTGTCCCCCGCTGAGTCCCGCTGTGTCCCAATGTGTCCCAATGTGTCCTCGCTCTGTCCCCCGCTGTGTCCCGTTGTGTCCTCCCTGTGCCCCCGCTGTGTCCTGCTGTGGCCCCCGCTGTGTCCCCCGCTATGTCCCGCTGTGTCCCCCGCTGTGTCCCACTGTGTCCTTGCTGTGTCCCGTGCTGTGTGCCGCTGTGTCCTTGCTGTGTCCCCCACTGTGTCCCGCTGTGTCCTGCTGTGTCACGCTGTTTCCCCACTGCGTCCCCGCTGTGTCCCTCTGTGTACCCCGCTGTGACCAGCTTTGTCCCCGCTGTGTCTCGCTTTGTCCCACGCTCTGTCCCCCACTGTGTCCCGCTCTGTCCCCCTCTGTGTCTCGCTGTGTCCCCCGCTGTGTCCCACTGTGTCCACGCATTATCACTGCTGTTTCCTGCTGTGTCCCGCTGTGTTCCGTGGTGTCCCTCTTTGTCTCCCGCTGTGTCCCCCGCTGAGACCCCGCTGTGTCAACGCTGTGTCCTGCTGTGTCCTCGCTGTGTCCCCCACTGTCTCCAGCTCTGTCCCCCGCTGTGTCTCACGCTTTTTCCCCGCTGTGCCCCACTGTGTCCCGCTGTGTCCCGCTGTGCCCCCACTGTGTCCGTTGTGTCCACAGCTGTGTAACGCTGTGTGCCCGCTGTATCGACACTGTGTCCCGCTGTGTCCCCCGCTGTGTCCTCGCTGTGTTCCCCGCTGTGTCCCGCTGTGTCCCCCGCTGTGTCCCCCTGTGTCCCCTCTGTGTCTCCCGTTGGGTCCCGCTGTGTCCCCAGCTATGTCCCGCTGTGTACTGCTGTGTCCCCCGCTGTGTCCTGTTGTGTCCCAAGCTGTGTACCCCGTTGTGTCCCGCTGTATCGACGCTGTGTCCCACTGGGTCCCGCTGTTTCCTTCCTGTGTTGCCCGTGGGGTCTCGCTGTGTCCCCGCTGTATCGACGCTGTGTCCCCGCTGTGTCCCGCTGTGTCCCACTCTGTCCTCGCTGTGTCCCCTGCTGTGTCCCGTTGTGTCCCCAGCTGTGTCCCCTGCTATGTCCCGCTGTGTCTACTGCTGTGTCCACGCTGTGTCCCGCTTTGTCTCGCTGTGTCCCGCTGTGTCCTCTCTGTGTCCCCCGCTATGTTCCGCTGTGTCCTTGCTGTGTCCCCTGCTGTGTCCCGCTGTGTCCCCATTGTGTCCCCCGCTGTGTCCCGCTGTGTCCCGCTGTGCCCCCGCTGTGTCCGCCGCTGTGTCCCGCTGTGTCCTCGCTGTGTCCCCCGCTGTCTGCCGCTTTGTCCCCGCTGTGTCCCTAGCTGTGTAGCGCTGTGTCCCGCTGTGTACCCCGCTGTGTCCCACTATGTTCCCGCAGTGTCCCCGCTCTGTCCCGCTGTGTCCCTCTGTGTCCTCGCTGTGTCCCCCGCAGTGTCCCGTTGTGTACCCAGCTGTACACCCCGCTGTATCCCGCTGAGTCCCCGCTGTAACGACGCTGGGTCCCGCTGGGTCCCGCTATGTCTTCCCTGTGTTCCCCGCTGTGTCCTGCTGTGTCCCCCGCTGTGTCCCGCTGTGTCTCCAGCTGTGTACCCCGCTATGTCCCGCAGTGTTCCCGCTGTATCGACGCTGTGTCCCGCTTGATCCCGTTGTGTCCTCGCTGTGTTCCCCGCTTTATCCCGCTGTGTACCCCTCTGCGTCCCTCGCTGTGTCCCGCTGTGTCCCGATGTGTACTGCTGTGTCCCCCGCTGCGTCCCGCTGTGTCCCCCCTGTGTCCCCCGCTGTGTCCCTCTGTGTCCCGCTGTGTCCCCCGCTGTGTTCCCCGCTGTGTACCGCTGTGTGCCCCGCAGTGTCAGCGCTGTGTACCGCTGTGTCCTCGCTGTGTCACCTGCTGTCTCCCGCTCTGTACCCCGCTGTGTCTCAAGCTTTGTCCCTGCTGCGTCCCACTGTGTCCCGCTGTGTCCCGCTGTGCCCCCACTGTGTCCCGTGGTGTTCACAGCTGTGTACCACGCTGTGTAACACTGTGTCCCCGCTGTATCGATGCTGTGTCGCCCTGGGTCCCGCTGTGTCCTCGCTGTGTTCCCTGCCTTGTCCCGCTGTGTCCTCGCTGTGTCCCGCTGTGTCCTCGCTTTTTTCCCCGCTGTGTCCTGCTGTGTCCCTGCCATATCGACGCTGGGTTCACCTGGGTCCCTCTGTGTCCTCCCTGTGTCCCCCGCTGTGTCCCGCTGTGTCCCGCTGTGTCCCCCACCGTTTCCCCTGCTGTGTCCGGCTGTGTACCCCACTGTGTCCCGCTCTGTCCCCCTCTGTTTCCCGCTGTGTCCTCCGCTGTGTTCCACTGTGTCCCCGCAGTGTCACTGCTGTTTCCTGCTGTGGCCCGCTGTGTTCCGTGGTGTCCCTCTTTGTCTCCCGCTGTGTCCCCCGCTGTGTCCCGCTGTGTCCTCGCTGTGTTCCCCGCCTTGTCCCGCTGTGTCCTCGCTGTGTCCCGCTGTGTCCTCGCTTTTTTCCTCGCTGTGTCCTGCTGTGTCACTGCCATATCGACGCTGGGTTCACCTGGGTCCCTCTGTGTCCTCCCTGTGTCCCCCGCTGTGTCCCGCTGTGTCCCCCGCTGTGTCCCTGCTGTGTCCCCGCTGTGTCCCGGTGTGTCCCACTGTGTACTGCTGTGCCCCGCTGAGTCCCGCTGTGTCCGCGCTGTGTCCCAATGTGTCCTCGCTATGTCCCCCGCTGTGTCCCGCTGTGTCCTCCCTGTGTCCCCCGCTGTGTCCCGCTGTGTCCCTCTGTGTCCCCCGCTGTGTCCCCCGCTATGTCTCGCTGTGTCCCCCGCTGTGTCCCACTGTGTCCTTGCTGTGTCCCCCGTTCTGTGCCGCTGTGTCCTCGCTGTGTCCCTGGCTGTTTCCCGCTGTGTCCTGCTGTGTCACGCTGTTTCCCCACTGTGTCCCCGCTGTTTCCCTCTGTGAACCCCGCTGTGTCCAGCTTTTTCCCCGCTGTGTCTCGCTGTGTCCCACACTCTGTCCCCCACTGTGTCCCGCTGTGTCCCCCGCTGTTTCGCATTGTGTCCCCCACTGTGTCCCGCTGTGTCCCCGCAGGTTCACCTCTGTTTCCTGCTGTGTCCCGCTGTGTTCCGTGGTGTCCTCGCTGTGTCCCCCTTCTGTGTCCCGCTATGTCCTGCTGTGTCCCGCTGTGTCCCCGCAGGTTCACCTCTGTTTCCCGCTGTGTCCCGTTGTGTGCCGCTGTGTCCTCGCTGAGTCCCCTACTGTCTCCCTCTCTGTCCCCCGCTGTGTCTCACGCTTTGTCCCCGCTGTGTCCCACTGTGTACCGCTGTGTCCGGCTGTGCCCCTACTGTGTCCCGTTGTGTCCACAGCTGTGTACCACGCTGTGTACCACGCTGTGTAATGCTGTGTCCCCGCTGTATCGACGCTGTGTCCCGCTGTGTCCCGCTGTGTCCTCGCTGTGTTCCCTGCTGTGTCCCGCTGTGTCCACCGCTGTGTCCCCAGCTGTGTCCTCGCTGTGTCCCTGCTGTGTCCTGCTGTATCCTCACTGGGACCACCACTGTGTGTCGCTGTGTCCACCGCTGTGTCCCGCTGTGTCCGGCTGTGTCCCGCTTTGTCCCCGCTGTGTCCCGCTGTGTCCCGCTGTGTCCCCGCTGTGTGCCTGCTGTGTCCCGCTGTGTCTCCCGCTTTTTCCCGCTGTGTCCCACTGTGTCCCCGCTGTGTCCCGCTGTGTCCCGCTGTGTCCCCGCTGTGTGCCCGCTGTGTCCCGCTGTGTATCCCCTGTGTCCAGTTGTGTCACCGCTGTGTCTCGCTGTGGCCACTCTCTGTCTCCGCTGTCCCCCGCTGAGTCCCCCGCTGTGGCCCGCTGTGTCCCGCTGTGGCCCCCGCTTTGTCCTGCTGTGTCCCGCAGTGTCCCCGCTGTGTCCCGCTGTGTAACACTGTGTCCCGTGGTGTCCCACTTTGTCCCACGCTGGGTCCCCCGCTGAGTCCCCTCTGTGTCGCCGCTGTGTCCCCCTGTGTCCTCGCTGTGTCCCCCGCTGTCTCCCGCTTTGTCCCTCGCTGTGTTCCGCTGTGTCCCACTGTGTCCCCGCTGTGTCCCCAGCTGTGA
>NW_012290776.1:0-4211 GCF_000151885.1 Dipodomys ordii | reverse complement strand
TTCCCCGCGCTGGATCCCGCTGAGTCCCCCGACAAGATTCACCCGCTTATTCAACGATGAGTCCTTGCTGGAGTCCCCCGCTGAGTCCCCGCTGTGATCCCGCCATTGTCCCCCAGCTGTGTCCCCTCTGTGTCAACCACTGTGTCCCCGCTGTGTCATCGATGAGTCCCAGACTGTGTCCAGCTGTGTTGCCGCTGTGTCCCAAGCTGTGTCCCGCTATGTCACCGCTGAGTGCCCCGCTGTGTCCCACTATGTTCCCGCAGTGTCCCCGCTGTGTCCACGCTGTGTCCTCGATGTGTACCCCGCTGTGTACCGCTGTGTCCCCCGCTGTGTCTCGCTGTGTGTGTACTGCTGTGTCCCCACTGTGTCCCGCTGTGTCTCGCTGTGTCCCGCTGTGTCCTCGCTGTTTCCCACGCTGTGTTCTGCTGTGTCCTCGCTGTGTCCCCCGCTGTGTCCCGTTGTGTCCCCAGCTGTGTACCCCACTGTGTCCCGATGTGTCCCCGCTGTATCGACGCTGTGTCCTGCTGGGTCCCGCTGTGTCCTCCCTGTGTTCCCCACTGTGTCCCGCTATGTACCCCTCTGTGTCCCTCGCTGTGACCCGCTGTGTCCCTCTGTGTACTGCTGTGTCCCCGGCTGTGTCCCGCTGTGTCCCCGCTGTGTCCCAATGTGTCCACGCTGTGTCCCGCGCTGGGTCTCGCTGGGTCCCCCCTGTTTCTACCGCTGTGTCCCGCTGTGTCCGGCTGTGTCCCCCGCTGTGTCCCCCGCTGTGTCCCCCGCAGTGTCAGCGCTTTGTCCCGCTGTGTCCTCACTGTGTCCCCCGCTGTCTCACGCTCTGTACCTCGCTGTGTCTCAAGCTTTGTCCCCGCTGTATCCCACTGTTTCCCGCTGTGTCCCGCTGTGTCCCCCACTGTGTCCCGTTGTGTCAACAGCTGTGTACCCCGCTGTGTCCCGCTGTTTCCCCGCTGTATCGTCGCTGTGTCCCGCTGGGTCCTGCTGTGTCTCTCTCTGTGTTCCCCACTGTGTCCCGCTGTGTCTCCCGCTGTGTCCCTCACTGTGTCCCCCGCTGTGTCCCGCTGTGTCCTGCTGTGTCCCCCGCTGTGTCCTTGTTGTGTCCCTGCTGGGTCCCGTTGGGTCCCACAGTGTCCCCCGCTGAGTCCGGTTGTGTCACCGCTGTGTCCCGCTGTGTCCCCGCTCTATCGACGCTGTGTCCCGCTGGGTCCCACTGTGTCCTCTCTTTGTTCCCCGCTGTGTCCCGCTGTGTCCGCCGCTGTGTCTCTCGCTGTGTCCCGCTGTGTCCCCGGCTGTGTCCGGCTGTGTCGCGCTGTGTCCCCCGCTGTGTCCTTGCTGTGTCCCCGCTATGTCCCGCTGTGTCCCGCAGTGTCCCCAGCTGTGTCCCGCTGTGTCACCGCTGTGTCCTGCTGTGTCCTCGCTGTGTCCCCCGCTGTGTCCCGCTTTGTCCTTGCTGTGTACCCCGCTGTGTTCCTCTGTGTCCCCGGCTGTGCCCCGCTGTGTCCCCTTCTGTGTCCCCACTGTGTCACGCTGTGTTTCGCTGTGTCCGGCTGTGTCCTCGCTCTGTCTCATTCAGTGTCCAGCTGTGTCTTCCCTGTGTCCCCCGCTGTGTCCCGCTGAGTCCCCTGCTGTGTCCCGCTGTGTCACGCTCTGTCCCATCTGTGTCCCTCTGTGTCCAGCTCTGTCCCTGTTGTGTGTCCGCTGTGCCCCGCTGTGTACCCTTCTGTGGCCAGCTGTGTCCCCTCTGTGTCCCGCTGTGTCCCTTCTCTGTCCCCCGCTGTCCACCGCTGTGTCCCCCGGCTGTGTCCCGCAGTGTCCCCGCTGTGTCCCGCTGTGTCCTACTGTGTCCGTTGGTGTCCCGCTTTTTCCCCTCTATGTTCCCTGCTGAGTCCCCTCTGTGTCCCCGCTGTGTCCAGCTGTGTCCTCGCTGTGTCCTCCGCTGTCTCCCGCTTTGTCCCACGCTGTGTCTTACTGTGTCCCACTGTGTCCCTGCTGTGTCCCCCGCTGTATCCCTGCTGTGTCCCCCGCTGTGTCCCGCTGTGTCCCGCTGTGTCCCCCGCTGTGTCCTGCTGGGTCCCGATGTGTCCCTGCTGTGTCCGGCTGTGTCCCCCGCTGTGTCCCGCAGGGTCCCGCTGTGTCCCCCGCTGTGTACCGCTGTGTCCCCGCAGGTTCACCGCTGTTTCACGCTGTGTCCTGCTATGTTCCGTGGTGTCCTGCTTTGTCCCCCGCGGTGTCCCGCTGTGTCCACTGCTGGGTCCCCGCTGGGTCCCGCTGTGTCTCGCTGTGTCCCGCTGTGTCCTCGCTTTGTCCCATGCTGTGTTCCGCTGTGTCCTCCCTGTGTCCCCCGCTGTGTCCCGCTGTGTCCCCCGCTGTGCCCCGCATGGTCCCGCTGTGTCCCGCTGTGTCCTCGCTGTATCCCACTGTGTCCCCCCTGTTTCCCCGCTGTGTCCCGCTGTGTCCCACTGTGTCACGTGGTGTCCCGCTTTGTCCCCCGCTATGTCCACTGCTGAGTCCCCTCTGTGTCCCCGCTGTGTCCCTCTGTGTCCCCCGCTGTGTCCCGCTGTGTCCCCCGCTGTGTCCCTCGCTGTGTCCCCCTCTGTGTCCCGCTGTGTCCCGCTGTGTCATCCGCTGTGTGCTTGTTGTGTCCCTGCTGGGTCCCGCTGTGTCACCGCTGTGTCCCTCTGTGTCCCCGCTCTATAGACGCTGTGTACCGCTGTGTCCCCCGCTGGGTCCCGCTGGGTCCCGCTGTGTCCCCCGCTGTGTCCCGCTGTGTCCCCGCAGGTTCACCGCTGTTTCACGCTGTGTCCTGCTGTGTTCCGTGGTGTCCCGCTTTGTCCCCCGCTGTGTCCCGCTGTGTCCACTGCTGGGTCCCCGCTGGGTCCCGCTGTGTCTCGCTGTGTCCCGCTGTGTCCTCGCTTTGTCCCATGTTGTGCTAAGCTGTGTTCTCCCTGTGTCCCCCGCTGTGTCCCGCTGTGTCCCCCGCTGTGCCCCACAGTGTCCCGCTGTGTCCCGCTGTGTCCCGCTGGGTCCCCCGCTCTGTCCCGCTGTGTCCCCCTCTGTGCCCCGCAGTGTCCCGCTCTGTCCCGCTCTGTCCCCCACTGTGTCCCCCGGTGAGTCCTCTATGTGTCGCCGCTGTGTCCCGCTGTGTCCTCGCTGTGTCCCCTGCTGTCTCCCGCTTTGTCCCACGCTGTGTCCCACTGTGTCCCGCTGTGTCCTCGCTGTGTCCCCTGCTGTGTCCTACTGTGTTCCCGCTGTGTCCCAAGCTGTGTCCCGCTGTGTCCCGCTGTGTGCCCCGCTGTGTCCCACTATGTTCCCGCAGTGTCCCCGCTTTGTCCCCGCTGTGTCCTCGCTGTGTTCCCCGCTGTGTCCCGCTGTGTCCCCCGCTGTGTCTCGCTGTGTCTACTGCTGTGTCCCCACTGTGTCCCGCTGTGTCTCGATGTGTCCCGCTGTGTCCTCGCTGTTTCCCACGCTGTGTTCTGCTGTGTCCTCGCTGTGTCCCCCGCTGTGTCCCGTTGTGTCCCCAGCTGTGTACCCCACTGTGTCCCACTGTGTCCCCACTGTATCGACTCTGTGTCCCGCTGGGTCCCGCTGTGTCCTCCCTGTGTTCCCCACTGTGTCCTGCTACGTACCCCTCTGTGTCCCTCGCTGTGACCCGCTGTGTCCCGCTGTGTACTGCTGTGTACCCCGCTGTGTCCCGCTGTGTCCCCACTGTGTCCCAATGTGTCCACGCTGTGTCCCGCGCTGGGTCCCGCTGGGTCCCCCCTGTTTCCCCCGCTGTGTCACGCTGTGTCCGGCTGTGTCCCCCGCTGTGTACCCCGCTGTGTCCCCCGCAGTGTCAGCGCTGTGTCCCGCTGTGTCCTCGCTGTGTCCCCCGCTGTCTCCTGCTCTGTACCCCGCTGTGTCTCAAGCTTTGTCCCTGCTGCGTCCCACTGTGTCCCGCTGTGTCCTGCTGTGCCCCCACTGTGTCCCGTTGTGTTCACAGCTGTGTACCACGCTGTGTAACGCTGTGTCCCCGCTGTATCGACGCTGTGTACCGCTGGGTCCTGCTGTGTCCTCGCTGTGTTCCCGGCTGGGTCCCACTGTGTCCCCCCTGTGTGCCCCGCTGTGTCCCACTGTGTCCCGCTGTGTCCCCCGCTGTGTCCCCCGCTGTGTCCCTATGTGTCCCATGCTTTGTCCCCCAGTGTCCCCGCAGTTCCCCGCTG
>NW_012290775.1:0-2176 GCF_000151885.1 Dipodomys ordii | reverse complement strand
ACAACGAGGACAAAGCGGGACACAGAGGGACATCAGCAGGGGACACAGCAAGGCCACAGTGGGACACAGCGGGACACAGTGGGGGACACATCAGGGGACACAGCGGGACACAGGGGGACACAGCGGGACACAGCGGGGGACACAGTGGGACACAAAGGGGACCCAGCGTTACACAGCGGGGACACAGCGGGACACAGCGGGGACACAGCAGGGGACACAGCAGGACACAGACTGGGATGGAGCGTGACACAGCGTGGACACAGCGGGACACAGCGAGACAGCAGTGACAAAGCGGCGACACAGCGGGACACAGCAGGACAGCGCGGGGGTCACAGTGGGAAACAGCGGAGACACAGGGGGACACAGGGCTCGACACAGAGGGACACAGCGGGACACAGCGGGACAGAGCGGGGACACAGCGGGGACACAGCGAGGACACAGTGGGACACAGCGGGGAACACAGTGGGGGACACAGCGGGGGACACAGCAGGATACAGAAGGACACAGTGAGGACACAGCGGGACACAGGAGGACACAGCGGGGACACAGCGTGGAAACAGCGGGGGACACAGTGGGACACTGCGGGTACACAGAGGGGCTTAGCGGTTACACAGTGAGGGCACGCCAGAAACACAGCGGGACACAGCGAGGACACAGCGGGGACACAGCGGGACCCAGAGGGACCCAGCGGGGACCCAGCAGAGACACAGCGGGACACAGCGGGGGACACAGCAGGGGACACAGTGGGACACAGCGGGGGACACAGCGGGACACAGCGGGACACAGCGGGGACAAAGCGGGGGACAAAGCGGGGACACAGCGGGACACAGCGGGACAAAACGGGACACAGCTGGACACAACGGGGACACAGCAGGGGACACAGTCGGGACAGCGGGGACACAGCCGGACACAGCAGGACACAGCGGGAAACAGCGGGGACACAGCGAGGACACAGCGGGACACAGCAAGCATAGAGGGGACATAGCGGGGGACAGCAGGGAGAAACAGCGGGGACACAGCAGGGACACAGCGGGACACAGCGGGGGACAGAGCAGGATATAGCGGGGGTCACAGCGGGACAGAGCAGGGAACACAGCGGGATATAGCAGGGGACACAACGAGGACAAAGCAGGACACAGAGGGACACAGCAGGGGACACAGCAAGGCCACAGCGGGACACAGCTGGACACAGTGGGGGACAGAGCAGGGACACATCGTGTCACAGCGGGGACACAGTGGGGGACACAGCAAGGACACAGCGGGACACAGAGGGATACACAGCAAGGACAAAGTGTGACACTTGGGGAAACAGCGGGACACAGCAGGGGACCCAGCGACGACACAGCGGGAAACAAATGGAAAGCAGTATGGAGGTTCCTCAAAAGTCTTCACATAGAACTCCCCTATGACCCAGCAATCCCACTTTTGGGCATTTACCCAAATGCTTACAAACAAGACCACACTAAAGCTACCACCACAACTATGTTTATTGCAGCATTATTTACCATAGCTAAGATATGGAACCAACCCAGATGCCCCTCAGTTGATGAATGGATCAAGAAAATGTGGTATATATACACAATGGAATTTTATGCCTCCATCAGAAAGAATGACATTGCCCTATTTGTTAGGAAATGGAAAAACTTGGAAAAAATTATATTAAGTGAAGTAAGCCAGGCCCAAAGAAACATAGGTCCCATGGTTTCCCTTATTTGCAATATCTAGTATATGTATGAATCAAGCAGAAAAGGTCAGATAATGTGATGTCAGGAAAATGAACCCTTAGATATGTATTTTAATGTTTTTTCATTCATGCATGTGTTTCTAACGTATTTATAAGATTATCTCTTTGTTGCTTTGTATGTCCCTCCCCCACAGTATAACCCCTTCTTTCACTATATTTGATGTCAGTATAACTTGTGGAGGAGATGGGGAAAAACCAGTTGTTTAAGGATACAGGTGGACCTGTTGCAACAATGAGAAGTACAATCTGTCATGTCCAAAACGAGCTTTACAATGTCGGTGCGGGGGGTGGGGGGAGGAAGGTGGGGGGCAGGAGAAGGATTGGGATTGGGGGGAGGGGCAGGCTGGGAAGGGATGTGAAGGGTAATGTTTAAGAGGAGGCCACTGGTATGATTGAATGGATTCACCTCTCGTGTTTATGCGGGTGACTCCC
>NW_012290774.1:0-5876 GCF_000151885.1 Dipodomys ordii | reverse complement strand
TCAGCTTTGTCCCCGCGATGTGCCGCTGTGTCCCCGCTGTGTCCCTGCTGTGTTCCACTCTCTCCCGCTGTGTGGAGCTCTGTGTCCCCTGCCATGTCCCGCTGTGTCCCCCGTTGTGTCCCCCACTGTGTCCCGCTGTGTCCCCCGCTGTGTCCCGCTGTGTCCCGCTGTGTCCCCGCTGTCCGCGGGTGTGTCACCGCTGTCCTCCGCTATAGCCCCCGCTGTGTCCAGCTGTGTCCTCGCTGTGTCTCCCTGTGTCCCTGCTGTGTCTCCGCTGTGTCCAGCTGTGTCGCTGGTGTGTCCTCGCTGTGTAACTGCTGAGTCCCTCTGTGTCCCCGCTGTGTCCCACTGTGTCCCCCGCTGTGTCCCCGCTGTGTCCCCGCTGTGTCCTTCTTTGTCCCGCTGTGTCCTCGCTGTGTCTTTCTGTATCTGCTGTGTCCACCGCTGTGTCCCCCACTATTTCCCCGCTGTGACCCGCTGTGTCCATTCTGTGTCCTGCTGTGTCGCCGCTGTGGCCCGCTGTGTCCTGCTGTGTCCGCCTCTATGTCCCACGCTGTGTCCCGCTGTGTCCCCGCTGTGTCCCCGCTGTGTCCCGCAGTGTCCCCCTATGTCCCCGCTGTGTCCTCGCTGTGTCCTTCTGTATCCCGCTGTGTCCCCCGCTCTGTCCCCTACTATTTCCCCGCTGTGAAACGCTGTGTCCCGCAGTGTCCCTGCTGTGTCCTCGCTGTATCCCCATCTGTGTCCCACTGTGTCTCCCGCTGTGTCCCCGCTGTGTCCCTGCTGTGTCCTCCTGTGTCCCGCTGTGTCCTCGCTGTGTCCTTCTGTATCCCGCTGTGTCCCCCGCTGTGTCCCCCACTATTTCCCCGCTGTGACCCGCTGTGTCCATGCTATGTCCCCCGCTGTGTCCCGCTATGTTCCCCGCTGTGTTCCCCGCTGTGTCCCGCTGTGTCCTCGCTGTGTCCCCGCTGTGTCCCGATCTGTCCCGCTGTGTCCTCCTCTGTGTCCGCCTCTGTGTCCCCCGCTGTGTCCTGCTGTGTCCCAGCTGTGTCCCCGCTGGGTCCCGTTGGGTCCTGCTGTGGCCCCGTTGTGTCCCCGCTGTGTCCCGTTGTGTCCCTGGTGTGTCCCTCGCTGTGTACCTCTGTGTCCCGCTCTATCCTCGCTTTGTCCCTGCTATGTCCCGCTGTTTCCCTGCTGTGTCCGTGCTGTGTTCCAATCTCTCCCGCTGTGTGCAGCTCTGTGTCCTCCGCTGTGTCCCCCGCTGTGTCCTGGTGTGTCCCGGTGTGTCCCGCTTTGTCCCCCACTGTGTCCCGCTGTTTCCCACTGTGCCCCTGCTGTGTTCCCGCTGTGTCCCGCTGTGTACCCCACTGTGTCCCACTGTGTACCCCGCTGTGTCCCTGCTGTGTCCCGCTGTGTACCTCTGTGTCCCGCTGTGTACCCTGCAGTGTCCTGCTGTGTCCCCCGATGTGTCCCACTGTGTCCTGCTTTGTCCACACTGTGTCCCGCTGTGTCCCCGGCTGTGTCCCCCGCTGTGTCCCGCTCTTTCCCGCTGTGTCCCGCTGTGTCCTTGCTGTGTCCCCATTTGTGTCCCGCAGTGTCCTCCCTGTGTCCCCCGCTGTGTCCCGCTGTGTCCCCATGTGTCACGCTGTGTCCTCTCTGTGTATCCCTCTGTGTCCCGTTGTGACCCCGCTGTCTGCATGTGTGTCCCCGCTGTCCCCCGCTGTGTCCCCCGCTGTGTCCCGCTGTGTCCTCGCTGTGTCCCCACTGTCCCCCGCTGTGTCCCTCGCTGTGTACCTCTGTGTCCTGCCCTGTCCTCGCTTTGTCCCCGCGATATCCCGCTGTGTCCCCGCTGTGTCCCTGCTGTATTCCACTCTCTACCGCTGTGTGGGGCTCTGTGTCCCCTGCTGTGTCCCCTGCTGTGTCCTGCAGTATCCCGGTGTGTCCCGCTTTGTCCCCCGCTGTGTCCTGCCGTTTCCCACTGTGACCATGCTGTGTCCCCGCTGTGTTCCGCTTTGTACCCTGCTGTGTCCCACTGTGTCCCGCTGTGTGCCCCCTTTGTTCCCCTCTGTGTCCTGCTGTGTCCCCTGCTGTGTCCCCGCTGTATAACGCTGTGTCTCCCTTTGTGTCCCTTTGTGTCCCCCGCTGTGTCCCTGCTGTGTCCCGCTGTGTCCCGCTGTGTCCCGCTGTGTACCCCGCAGTGTCCTGCTGTGTCGCCCGATGTGTCCCGCTGTGTCCCGCTGTGTCCCCACTGTGTCCCGCTGTGTCCCCGCTGTGTCCCCTGCTGTGTCCCGCTGTGTCCCAGGCTGTGTCCCCCGCTGTGTCCCGCTCTTTCACGCTGTGTCCTGCTGTGTCCTTGCTGTGTACCCATTTGTGACCCGCTGTGTCCTCGCTTGGTCCCGCTGTGTCCCCATGTGTCACGCTGTGTCCTCGCTGTGTATCCCTCTGTGTCCCGCTGTGTCCTTGCTGTGTCCCCCACTGTGTCCCCGCTGTGACCCGATGTGTCCCTGCTGTGTCCCCCGCTGTGTCCTGCTGTGTCCCGCTGTGTCCCAGGCTGTGTCCCCCGCTGTGTCCCGCTCTTTCCCGCTGTGCCCCGCTGTGTCCTTGCTGTGTCCCCATTTGTGTCACTCTGTGTCCTCTCTGTGTCCCCCGCTGTGTCCCGCTGTGTCCCCATGTGTCACGCTGTGTCCTCTCTGTGTATACCTCTGTGTCCCGCTGTGTCCTCGCTGTGTCCCACACTGTGTCCCCGCTGTGACCCGCTGTGTCACTGCTGTGTCCCTGCTGTGTCCCCGCTGTGTCCCGCTGTGTCCCCGATGTCCCCCGCTGTGTCCCGTTGTGTCCCCGCTGCCTGCATGTGTGTCCCCGCTGTCCCCAGCTGTGTCCCCCGCTGTGTCCCGCTGTGTCCTCGCTGTGTCCCCAGCTGTGTCCCACTGTGTCCCCCGCTGTGTCCCCCACTGTGTCCCGCTGTCACCCGCTGTGTCCTTCGCTGTGTCCCGCTGTGTCCTCGCTGTGCCTCACTGTGTCCCCGCTTTGTCTCCGCTGTGTCCCGCTGTGTCCCTGGTGTGTTCTCGCTGTGTAAACACTGAGTCCCTCTGTGTCCCCGCTGTGTTCCACTGTGTCCCCCGCTCTGTCCCCCTGTGTCCCCGCTGTGTCCCCGCTGTGTCCCGCTGTGTCCCCACTGTGTGCTGATGTGTACCGCTGTGTTTGCCTCTGTGTACCCCGCTGTGTCCTGCTGTGTCCCCCGCTGTGTCCTGCTGTGTCCTCGCTATTGCCCCCGCTGTTTCCCATTGTTTCCCCCGCTGTGTCACCCGCTGTGTCCCCAGCTGTGTCCGCCTGTGTCCCGCTGTGTTCCCCTGTGTCCCCCCCTGTGTCCCGCTGTGTCCTTTAATGTGTCCGTATCTGAGTCCCTCTGTGTCCCCCGCTGTTTACCGCTGTGTTCCCCACTGTGTCCCCCGCTGTGTTCCCGCTGTGTGCCCCCTCTGTCCCGCTGTGTCCCGCTGTGTCCCCGCTGTGTCCTGATGTGTACCGCTGTCTGCCTCTGTGTATCCCGCTGTGTCATGATGTGTCTCCCGCTGTGTCCTGCTGTGTCCTCGCTGTGTCCCCCGCTGTTTCCCGCTGTTTTCCCCACTGTGTCACCCGTTGTGTCCTTTGATGTGTCCCCAGCTGAGTCCCGCTGTGTCCCCCGCTGTTTACCGCTGTGTCCTCCACTGCATCCCCCGCTTTGTCTCTGCTTTGTCCCCGCTCTGTCCCGCTGTGTCCTGCTGTGTCCCTCTGTGTCGCCCCCTGTGTCCCCCTGTGTCTCCGCTTTTTCCCACTGTGACCCCCGCACTGTCCTGCTGTGTCCCCGTTGTCCACCGGTGTGTCGCCTCTGTCCCCCACTGTGTCACCGCTGTGTCCCGCTGTGTCCCGATGTGTCCCTCTGTGTCGCCGCATTGTCACTGCTGTCTCGCTGTGTCCCGCTGTGTCCACGATGTGTCCCGCTCTGTCCCAGGCTGTGTCCCGCTGTGTCCCCTGCTGTGTCCCCGCTGTGTCCCGCTGTGTCCCCTGCTGTGTCCCCACTCTGTCCCGCTTTGTCCCGCTGTGTCCCCCGCTGTTTCCCGCTGTGTCCCCTGCTGTGTCGTGTTGTGTTTCCCGCTGTGTCCCGCTGTGTCCTGCTGTGTACCCCCTGTGTCGCGCTGTGTACCGATGTGTCCCCACTGTGTCCCTGCTGTGTCTCCCTGATGTCGCCCGCTGTGTCCCCAATGTGTTCCGCTGTGTCCCCTCTGTGTCGCAGCTGTGTCTCCCTGCAGTCCCCCGCTGTGTCCCCTCTGTGTCCCGCTGTGTCCCGCTGTGTCCTTGCTGTGTCCCCACTGTTTCCCACTGTGTCCTGCTGTGTCCCCTGCTGTGTCCCCACTCTGTCCAGCTGTGTCCCGTTTTGTCCCGCTGTGTCCCCGCTTTGTCACCCGCTTTGCCCCCGCTGTGTCCCACTGTGTCCCGCTGTGTTCCCCGCTGTGTCCCCTGCTGTGTCCCCCGCTGTGTCCCGCTGTGTCCCGTTGTGTCCTTGCTGTGTCCCCGCTGTGTCCTGCTTTGTCCCTCTGTGTCCCCGCTGTCCCCCGCTGTCCCCCGCTGTGTCCCCCTGCTGTGTCCCCCGCTGTGTCCCGCTTTGTCCCCGCTGTGTCCCCGCTGTGTCCCGCTGTGTCCCGCTCTGTCCCCGCTGTGTCCCCGCTCTTTCCCGCTGTGTCCCTGCTGTATCCTCACTGTGTAACGGCTAAGTCACTCTGTGTCCCCGCAGTGTCCCACTGTGTCCCCCGCTGTTTCCCCGCTGTGTCCCGCTGTGTCCTCGCTGTGTCTCCAGCTGTGTCCCGCTTTGTCCCCTGCTGTGTCCCCCACTGTGTCCCGCTGTGTCCCCCGCTGTGTCCCGCTGTGTCCCCGCTGTCCGCCGGTGTGTCACCGCTGTCCCCCGCTGTATCCCACGCTGTGTCGTGCTGTTTCCTCGCTCTGTTTCACTGTGTCCCTGCTTTGTCTCCGCTGTGTCCCGCTGTGTCCCTGGTGTGTCCTCGCTGTGTAACCGCTGAGTCCCTCTGTGTCCCGCTGTGTCCCACTGTGTCCCCGCTGTGTCCCCGCTGTGTCCCCGCTGTGTCCTCCGGTGTCCCGCTATGTCCTCGCTGTGTCCTTCTGTATCCCGCTGTGTCCCCCGCTGTGTCCCCCACTATTTCCCCCCTGTGCCCCGCTGTGTCCAGGCTGTGTTCCCCGCTGTGTCCCGCTGTGTCCCGCTGTGTCCCGCTGTGTCCCGCTGTGTGCCTGCCCTCCCCCGGTGTGTCCCCCGCTGTGTCCCGCTGTGTCCTGCTGTGTCCCCGCTGTGGCCCGCTGTGGCCCGCTGTGTCTCCGCTGTGTCACCGCTGTGTCCCTACGTGTACCGCTTTGTTTTCCTCTGTGTACCCCGGTGTGTCCTGCTGTGTCCCCCGCTGTGTCCTGCTGTGTCCTCGCTGTGTCCCCCGCTGTTTCCCGCTGTTTCCCCCGCTGTGTCACCCGCTGTGTCCCCAGCTGTGTCCGGCTGTGTCCCGCTGTGTTCCCCTGTGTCCCCCTCTGTGTCCGGCTGTGTTCTCTGCTGTGACCCCCACTGAGTCCCGCTGTGTCCCCCACTGTGTCCCCCACTGAGTCCCCGCTGTGTCCCGCTGTGTCCCTGGTGTGTCCTCGCTGTGTAACCGCTGAGTCCCTCTGTGTCCCGCTGTGTCCCACTGTGTCCCCGCTGTGTCCCTGCTGTGACCCCGCTGTGTCCTCCTGTGTCCCGCTATGTCCTCGCTGTGTCCTTCGGTATCTCACTGTGTCCCCCGCTGTGTCCCCCACTATTTCCCCGCTGTGCCCCGCTGTGTCCATGCTGTGTGCCCCGCTGTGTCCCCCTG
>NW_012290773.1:0-5089 GCF_000151885.1 Dipodomys ordii | reverse complement strand
CCGCTGTGTTCCCCGCTGTGTCCCGCTGTGTCCCGCTGTGTCCCGCTGTGTCCCGCTGTGTGCCTGCTCTCCCCCGGTGTGTCCCCCGCTGTGTCCCGCTGTGTCCTGCTGTGTCCCCGCTGTGGCCCGCTGTGGCCCGCTGTGTCTCCGCTGTGTCACCGCTGTGTCCCTATGTGTACCGCTTTGTCTTCCTCTGTGTACCCCGGTGTGTCCCGCTGTGTCCCCGCTGTGTCCTGCTGTGTCCTCGCTGTGTCCCCCGCTGTTTCCCACTGTTTCCCCCGCTGTGTCACCCGCTGTGTCCCCAGCTGTGTCCGGCAGTGTCCCGCTATATTCCCCTGTGTTCCCCTCTGTGTCCGGCTGTGTTCTCTGCTGTGTCCCCCGCTGAGTCCCGCTGTGTCCCCCACTGTGTCCCCCACTGAGTCCCCGCTGTGTCCCGCTGTGTCCCTGGTGTGTCCTCGCTTTGTAACTGCTATGTCCCTCTGTGTCCCCGCTGTGTCCCACTGTGTCCCGCAGTGTCCCCCTATGTCCCCTCTGTGTCCTCGCTGTATCCCCTGCTGTGTCCCCGCTGTGTCGCCGCTGTGTCCTAGCTGTGTCCCGCTGTGTCCCCATTGTTCCCCGGTTTGTCCCCACTGTCCCCCGCTGTGTCCCTCGCTGTGTACCTCTGTGTCCCGCTCTGTCCTGGCTTTGTCCCTGCTATGTCCCGCTGTGTCCCTGCTGTGTCCATGCTGTGTTCCACTCTCTCCCGCTGTGTGCAGCTCTGTGTCCTCCGCTGTGTCCCCCACTGTGTCCCGCTGTGTCCCAGTGTGTCCCGCTTTGTCCCCCGCTGTGTCCCACTGTTTCCCACTGTGCCCCTGCTGTGTCCCCGCTGTGTCCCGCTGTGTACCCCGCTGTGTCCCGCTGTTTCCTCGCTGTGTCCCCCGCTGTGTCGTGTTGTGTCCTCGCTGTGTCCCGCTGTGTCCCCCGCTGTGTCCCGCTGCGTCCCGCTGTGTCCCCGCTGTCCGCCGGTGTGTCACCGCTGTCCCCCGCTGTATCCTACGCTGTGTCCCGCTGTGTCCTCGTTGTGTCTCACTGTGTGCCTGCTGTGTCTCCACTGTGTCCCGCTGTGTCCCTGGTGTGTCCTCGCTGTGTAACCGCTGAGTCCCTCTGTGTCCCCGCTGTGTCCCACTGTGTCCCCCGCTGTGTCCCCGCTGTGTCCCCGCTGTGTCCCCGCTGTGTCCTCCTGTGTCCCGCTGTGTCCTCGCTGTGTCTTTCTTTATCCCGCTGTGTCCCCCGCTGTGTCCCCCACTATTTCCCCGCTGTGCCCCGCTAAGTCCATTCTGTGTGCCCCGCTGTGTCCCGCTGAGTGTCCCGCTGTGTTCCCCGCTGTGTCCTGCTGTGTCCCCCGCTATGACCTGCTGTGTCCTCGCTGTGTCCCCCGCTGTTTCCCGCTGTTTCCCCCGCTGTGTCCGGATGTGTCCCGCTGTGTTCCCCTGTGTCCCCCGCTGTGTCCCGCTGTGTTCTTTGCTGTGTCCCCCGCTGAGTCCCACTGTGTCCCCCGCTGTTTACCGCTGTGTCCCCCACTGTGTCCCCAGATGTGTCCCCGCTGTGTCCCCGCTGTGTCCCGCTGTGTGCCTGCTCTCTCCCAGTGTGTCCCCCGCTGTGTCCCGATTTGTCACGCTGTGTCGCCGCTTTGTCACTGCTGTGTCTCGCTGTGTCCCGCTGTGTGCACGCTGTGTCCCGCTCTGTCCCAGGCTGTGTCCCGCTGTATCCCCCGCTGTGTTCCGCTGTGTCGCTGCTGTGTCCCGCTGTGTCCCCGCTGTGTCCGCGGTGTGTCCCTCTGTGTCCCCGCTGTGTCCCCGCTATGTCCCCCGCTGTGTCCCCGCTGTGTCCCGCTCTGTCCCCACTGTGTACCGCTTTGTCCCGCTGTGTCCCCCGCTGTGTCCCGCTGTGTCCCCCACTGTGTCCGGTTGTGTTTCCCGCTGTGTCCCGCTGTGTCCTGCTGTGTACTCCTGTGTCCCCGCTGTGTACCGCTGTGTACCCGCTGTGTCCCGCTGTGTCCCGCTGTCTCCCCGGCTGTGTCCCCTGCTGTGTCCTGCTCTTTCCCGCTGTGTCCCGCTGTGTCCTTGCTGTGTCCACATTTGTGTCCCGCTGTGTCCTCGCTGGGTCCCCCCGCTGTGTTCCGCAGTATCCAGGTGTGTCCCGCTTTGTCCCCCACTGTGTCCCGCTGTTTCCCACTGTGCCCCCGCTGTGTCCTCGCTGTGTCCCTCGCTGTGTCCCCGCTGTGTCCCCCTGTGTCCCCCTGTGTCCTGCTGTGTCCCCTGCTGTGTCCCCCGCTGTGTCCCGCTGTGTCCCGCTGTGGCCTTGCTGTGTCCCCTGCTGTGTCCCTCTGTGTCCCGCTTTGTCCTCATTGTGTCCCCTGCTATATCCCACTGTGTTCCCCGCTCTGTCCTGCTGTGTCCGCGCTGTGTCCCGCTGTGTCCCCCGCTATATCCTGCTCTGTCCCCCGCTGTGTCCCGCTGTGTCCCTGCTGTATCCCCGATGAGTCCCTGCTGTGTTCCACTCTCTCCCGCTGTGTGCGGCTCTGTGTACCCTGCTGTGTCCCCCGCTGTGTCCCGCTGTATCCCGGTGTGTCCCGCTTTGTTCCCCGCTGTGTCCCGCTGTTTCCCACTGTGCCCCTGCTGTGTCCCCGCTGTGTCCCCGCTGTGTCCCCCCTGGGTCCCGCTGGATCCCCCTGTATCCGGGTTTGTTCCTCTTTGTCCCCCTCTGTGTCCCATTGTTTCCCACTGTGCCCCTGCTGTGTCCCTGCTGTGTCCCGCTGTGTACCCCGCTGTGTCCCACTGTGTCCCGCTGTGTGCCCCTTTGTTCCCCTCTGTGTCCTGCTGTGTCCCTGCTGTGTCCCCTCTGTGTCCCACTGTGTCCCGCTGTGTCCCGTTCTGTACCCCGCAGTGTCCTGCTGTGTCGTCCGATGTGTCCCGCTGTGTCCCGCTGTGTCCCCACTGTGTCCCGCTGTGTCCCCGCTGTGTCCCCTGCTGTGTCCCCTTCTGTGTCCAGCTCTTTCCCGCTGTGTCCCGCTGTGTCCTTGCTGTGTCCCCATTTGTGTCCAGCTGTGTCCTTGCTAGGTCCCCCGCTGTGTCCCGCTGTGTCCCCATGTGTCACGCTGTGTCCTCGCTGTGTATCCCTCTGTGTCCCGCTGTGTCCTCCCTGTGTCCCCCACTGTGTTCTGGCTGTTACCCGCTGTGTACCTCCTGTGTCCCCGCTGTGTCCCGCTGTGTCCAGCTGTGTCCCGCTGTGTCCCCGATGTACCCGCTGTGTCCCGTTGTGTCCTCGCTGTGTCCCCCGCTGTGTCCCACTGTGTCCCCCGCTGTGTCCCCCACTGTGTCCCGCTGTGTCCCCCGCTGTGTCCCGCTGTGTCCCGCTGTGTCCCGGCTGTCCGCTGGTGTGTCACCGCTGTCCCCCGCTGTATCCCACGCTGTGTCCCGCTGTGTCCTCGCTGTGTCTCACTGTATCCCTGCTGTGTCTCCCCTGTGTCCCGCTGTGTCCCTGGTGTGTCCTCGCTGTGTAACCGCTGAGTCCCTCTGTGTCCCCGCTGTGTCCCACTGTGTCCCCCGCTGTG
This sequence comes from Dipodomys ordii, assembly GCF_000151885.1. NCBI lineage: Eukaryota > Metazoa > Chordata > Mammalia > Rodentia > Heteromyidae > Dipodomys > Dipodomys ordii. Next base: position 1,497 of record NW_012290773.1, on the reverse strand, counting down.
TCCCCGCTGTGTCCCCGCTCTGTCACTGCTGTGTTCCACTCTCTCCCGCTGTGTGCAGCTCTGTGTCCCTGCTGTGTCCCCCGCTGTGTCCCACAGTATCCCGGTGTGTCCCGCTTTGTTCCCCGCTGTGTCCTGCTGTTTCCCACAGTGCCCCTGCTGTGTTCCCGCTGTGTCCCGCTGTGTACCCCGCTGTGTCCCACTGTGTCCCGCTGTGTGCCCTCTTTGTTCCCCTCTGTGTCCTGCTGTGTCCCCTGCTGTGTCCCTGCTGTGTCTCCCTGATGTCGCCCGCTGTGTCCCCAATGTGTTCCGCTGTGTCCCCTCTGTGTCGCAGCTGTGTCTCCCTGCAGTCCCCTGCTGTGTCCCCTCTGTGTCCCGATGTGTCCCGCTGTGTCCCGCTGTGTCCCCACTGTGTCCCGCTGTGTCCCCACTGTGTCCCCTGCTGTGTCCCGCTGTGTCCCAGGCTGTGTCCCCCGCTGTGTCCCGCTCTTTCACGCTGTGTCCTGCTGTGTCCTTGCTGTGTACCCATTTGTGACCCGCTGTGTCCTCGCTTGGTCCCGCTGTGTCCCCATGTGTCACGCTGTGTCCTCGCTGTGTATCCCTCTGTGTCCCGCTGTGTCCTTGCTGTGTCCCCCACTGTGTCCCCGCTGTGACCCGATGTGTCCCTCCTGTGTCCCCCGCTGTGTCCCGCTGTGTCCCGCTGTGTCCCAGGCTGTGTCCCCCGCTGTGTCCCGCTCTTTCCCGCTGTGCCCCGCTGGGTCCTTGCTGTGTCCCCATTTGTGTCACTCTGTGTCCTCTCTGTGTCCCCCGCTGTGTCCCGCTGTGTCCCCATGTGTCACGCTGTGTCCTCTCTGTGTATACCTCTGTGTCCCGCTGTGTCCTCGCTGTGTCCCACACTGTGTCCCCGCTGTGACCCGCTGTGTCACTGCTGTGTCCCTGCTGTGTCCCCGCTGTGTCCCGCTGTGTCCCCGATGTCCCCCGCTGTGTCCCGTTGTGTCCCCGCTACCTGCATGTGTGTCCCCGCTGTCCCCAGCTGTGTCCCCCGCTGTGTCCCGCTGTGTCCTCGCTGTGTCCCCAGCTGTGTCCCACTGTGTCCCCCGCTGTGTCCCCCACTGTGTCCCGCTGTCACCCGCTGTGTCCTTCGCTGTGTCCCGCTGTGTCCTCGCTGTGCCTCACTGTGTCCCCGCTTTGTCTCCGCTGTGTCCCGCTGTGTCCCTGGTGTGTTCTCACTGTGTAAACACTGAGTCCCTCTGTGTCCCCGCTGTGTTCCACTGTGTCCCCCGCTGTGTCCCCCTGTGTCCCCGCTGTGTCCCCGCTGTGTCCCGCTGTGTCCCCACTGTGTGCTGATGTGTACCGCTGTGTTTGCCTCTGTGTACCCCGCTGTGTCCTGCTGTGTCCCCCGCTGTGTCCTGCTGTGTCCTCGCTATTGCCCCCGCTGTTTCCCATTGTTTCCCCCGCTGTGTCACCCGCTGTGTCCCCAGCTGTGTCCGCCTGTGTCCC
>NW_012290772.1:0-3277 GCF_000151885.1 Dipodomys ordii | reverse complement strand
ACAGCAAGGACACAGCGGGGGACACAGCAAGGGACATAGCGGGAGACAGAGCGGGACACAGTGGGGAACACAGAGAGAGACACAGCAGGACCCAGCGGGACACAGCGTCGATACAGCGGGTACACAGCGGGACACAGCGGGGTACACAGCTGTTGACACAACGGGACACAGTGGGGGACACAGCGGGACACAGCGGGACACAGCGGGGGACAGCAGGGACAAAACGGGAGACACAGTGGGGAACAGAGCAGGACACAGCGGGGGACACAGAGAGGACACAGTGGGGACACAGCGAGACTCAGCCGGGGACACAGCGGGGGAAAAAGCGGGACACCACGGGACACAGTGGGACACAGTGGGACACAGCGGGACACAGCGGGGTCACTGCGGGACACAGTGGGGGACAAAGCGGGACACCGCGGGGACGCAGCAGGACACAGCGGGACACGGCGGGGGACACAGCGGGACACAGAGCGGGACATAGCAAAGACACAGTGGGACACAGCGGGACACAGCGGGGTACACAGCGAGGACACAGTGGGGGACACAGTGGGGGAAACAGCTGGACACAGCGGGGAACACAGCGAGGACACAGCGGCACCCAGCGGGACACAGCGTAGATACAGCGGAGACACAGCGTTACACAGCATGGTACAAAGCTGTGGACACAACGGGACACAGTGGGGGCACAGCGGGACACAGCGGTACGCAGTGGGACACAGCGGGGACACAGCGAGGACACAGCGGGACAGAGCGGGGCACTGCAGGGCACAGCGGGGGACACAGCGGGACACAGCGGGGGACACAGCGGGACACAGCAGGGGACACAGCGAGGACACAGCGGGACACAGCGCTGACACTGCGGGGACAAAGCGGGGGACACAGCGGGGGACATAGCTGGACACAGCGGGACACAGCGGGGGACACATGGAGGACTCAGCGGGACAAAGCGGGGACACAGCGGCGACTCACCGGGGGACACAGCGGGGGACAAAGCGGGACACCACAGAACACAGTGGGAAACATCGGGACACAGCGGTGAAACTGCGGGGACACAGGGGGACAAAGCGTGGGACACATAGGACACAGCGGGGGACACAGCGGGGGACACAGTGGGACACAGCGGGGAACACAGTGAGGACACAGTGGGACCCAGCGGTACACAGCGTCGATACAGCGGGGACACAGCGTTACAAAGCGTGGTACACAGCTGCGAACACAACGGGACACAGTGGGGGCACAGCGAGACACAGCGGGACACAGCGAGGACACAGCGGGACACAGCACTGACACTGCGGGGGACACAGCGGGGGACACAGCGGGGGACACAGCCGGACACAGCGGGACACAGCGGGGGACACAGGGGGGACCCAGCGGGACCCAGCGCGGGACACAGCGAGGACACATTGGGACACAACGGGGACACAGCGGGACTCAGCGGGGGACACAGCAGTACACAGCGGGACACAGCGGGACACAGCGGGGACCCAGCGGGGACCCAGCAGTGGACACAGCGGGACACAGCGGGGGACAAAGCGGGACACCACGGAACACAGCAGGACACAGCGTGAAACAGCGGTGAACCTGCGGGGACACAACGGTACACAGCGGGACACAGCAGGGGACACAGCAGGGACACAGTGGGACACAGTAGGACACAGCGTGGGACAAAGCAGGAGACAGCGGAGGACACAGCGAGGACACAGCTGGACACAGCGGGGACACAGAGGGGACTCAGCAGAGGACATAGAGGGGAAAAAGCGGGACACCACAGGACACAGTAGGACACAGCGGGACACAGCGCGGACACTGCGGGACACAGCCGGGGGACACAGCGGTGGACAGCGGGGGACAGAGAAGGGACACAGCGGGACACAGAGGAGACACAGCTGGACACAGAAGGGTACACAGCGGGGCACAGCGGACACACAACAGGGACAGAGCTGGACACAGAGGGACACAGAGGGGAGAGAGGGTGACACAGCGGGACACAGCGGGACATAGCAGGGGACTCAGCGGGACACAGCGGGGGACACAGGGAAGACAAAGCTGGACACTGAGGGAGACAGAGCGAGGACACAGCCGGACATAGCCAAACACAGCGTGACACAGTGGGGACACAGCAGGGGACACAGCGGGACACAGCCGGGGACACAGAGGGACACAGCGGGGTACACAGCAGGCACAAAGCGGGACACAGCGGGGGACACAGCGAGGACAAAGCGGGACACAGCGATGATACAGCGGGACACAGCTGGGGACACTGCGGGACACAGCGGGACACAGCGGGGACACAGCAAGGACAAAGCGGGGAACACAGCGGGACACAGCCGGACACAGCCGGGGACACAGCGGGACACAGCGAGAGACACAGCGTGGGACACAGCGGGACACAGCGGGGAACAAACAGAGGACACAGCAGGACCCAGCGGGACACAGCGTCGATAGAGTGGGGACACAGCGGGACACAGCGGTGAAACAAACGGACTCAGCCGGACTCAGCGGGGGACATTTTGGGACCCAGCGGGACCCAGCGGGGACACAGCAAGGACACAGCGGGGGACACAGCGGGACACAGCGGGACACAGCGGGGGACACAGCAAGGGACACAGCGGGAGACACAGCGGGACACAGTGGGGAACAAAGAGAGGACACAGCAGGACCCAGCGGGACACAGCGTCGATACAGCGGGTACACAGCCGGACACAGCGGGGTACACAGCTGTTGACACCACGGGACACAGTGGGGGACACAGCGGGACACAGCGGGACACAGCGGGGCACAGCAGGGAAAAAACGGGAGACACAGTGGGGAACAGAGCAGGACACAGCGGGGGACACAGAGAGGACACAGTGGGGACACAGCGAGACTCAGCCGGGGACACAGCGGGGGAAAAAGCGGGACACCACGGGACACAGTGGGACACAGCGGGACACAGCGGGGTCACTGCGGGACACAGTGGGGGACAAAGCGGGACACAGCGGGGACGCAGCGGGACACAGCGGGACACAGCGGGACACGGCGGGGGACACAGCGGGACACAGAGCGGGACATAGCGAGGACACAGCGGGACACAGCGGGACACAGTGGGGGACACAGCGAGGACACAGTGGGGGACACAGTGGGGGAAACACCTGGACACAGCGGGGAACACAGCGAGGACACAGCGGCACCCAGCGGGACACAGCGTAGATACAGCGGAGACACAGCGTTACACAGCATGGTACAAAGCTGTGGACACAACGGGACACAGTGGGGGCACAGCGGGACACAGCGG
>NW_012290771.1:0-6465 GCF_000151885.1 Dipodomys ordii | reverse complement strand
ACAGCGAAACACAGCGTGACACAGTGGGGACAGAGCAGGGGACACAGTGGGACACAGCAGGGGACACAGAGGGACATAGCGGGGTACACAGCAGGGACAAAGCGGGACACAGCGGGGGACACAGCGAGGACAAAGCGGGACACAGCGGTGACACAGCAGTACACAGCTGGGGACACTGCGGGACACAGCCGTACACAGCGGGGACACAGCAAGGACACAGCGGGGGACACAGCGGGACACAGCCGGACACAGCCGGGGACACAGCGGGACACAGCGAGAGACACAGCGGGGGACACAGCGGGACACAGCGGGGAACAAAGAGAGGACACAGCGGGACACAGCGTCGATAGAGCGGGGACACAGCGGGACACAGCGGTGACACAACCGGACTCAGCGGGGGACACAGTGGGATCCAGCGGGACCCAGCGGGGACACAGCAAGGACACAGCGGGTGACACAGCGGGACACAGCGGGACACAGCGGGGGACACAGCGAGGGACACAGCGGGAGACACAGCGGGACACAGTGGGGAACACAGAGAGAGACACAGCAGGACCCAGCGGGACACAGCGACGATACAGCGGGTACACAGCGGGACACAGCGGGGTACACAGCTGTTGACACAACGGGACACAGTGGGGGACACAGCGGTACACAGCGGGACACAGTGGGGCACAACAGGGACAAAACGGGAGACACAGTGGGGAACAGAGCAGGACACACCGGGGACACAGAGAGGACACAGTGGGGACACTGCGAGACTCAGCCGGGGACACAGCAGGGGACAAAGCGGGACACCACGGGACACAGTGGGACACAGCGGGACACAGCGGGGTCACTGCGGGACACAGTGGGGGACAAAGCAGGACACAGCGGGACACAGCGGGGACGCAGCGGGACACAGCGGGACACAGCGGGACCCAGCAGGACACAGCGGGACACAGCAGGACACAGCAGGGGACACAGCGGGACACAGCGGAGGACACAGCGGGACACAGCGGGGACTCAGCAGGGGACATAGTGGGGGACAAATCGGGACACCACAGGACACAGTGGGACACAGCGGGACACAGCGGGGACACTGCGGGGACACAACGGGACAAAGCGGGGGACCCAGCGTGACCCAGAGGGACACAGCAGGACCCAGCGGGGAAACAGCGGGTGACACAGTGGGACACAGCGAGGACACAGCGGGACTCAGCAGGACACTGCGAGGCACAGCGGGGGACACAGCGGGATACAGCGGGGGACACAGGGAGGACACAGCGGAACACAGCATGGGACAAAGCGAGGACACAGCGGGAAACAGCGAGACACAGCGGGACCCAGTGGGGACCCAGCAGTGGACACAGCGGGACACAGCAGGGGACAAAGCGGGACACCACGGAACACAGCATGACACAGCGTGAAACAGCGGTGAACCTGCGGGGACACAGCGGGACACAGCGGGGGACACAGCAGGACACAGCGGGGGACACAGCAGGGACACAGTGGGACACAGTAGGACACAGCGTGGGACAAAGCGGGAGACAGCGGAGGACACAGCGAGGACACACCTGGACACAGCGGGGACACAGAGGGAACTCAGCAGGGGACATAGAGGGGAAAAAGCGGGACACCACGGGACACAGTAGGACACAGTGGGACACAGCGGGGACACTGCGGGACACAGCCGGGGGACACAGCGGTGGACAGCGGGGGAAAGAGAAGGGACACAGCGGGACACAGAGGGGACACAACTGGACACAGAAGGGTACACAGCGGGGCACAGCGGACACACAACAGGGACAGAGCTGGACACAGAGGGACACAGAGGGGACAGAGGGTGACACAGCGGGACACAGCGGGACACAGCAGGGGACTCAGCAGGACACAGCGCGTGACACAGGGAGGACACAGCTGGACACTGAGGGAGACAGAGCGAGGACATAGACGGACACAGCGAAACACAGCGTGACACAGTGGGTTCAGAGCAGGGGACACAGCGGGACACAGCAGGGGACACAGAGGGACACAGCGGGGTACACAGCAGGCACAAAGCGGGACACAGCGGGGGACACAGCGAGGACAAAGCGGGACACAGAGGTGACACAGCGGGACACAGCTGGGGACACTGCGGGACACAGCGGGACACAGCGGGGACACAGCAAGGACACAGCGGGGGATACAGCGGGACACAGCCGGACACAGCCGGGGACACAGAGGGACACAGCGAGAGACACAGTGCGGGACACAGCGGGACACAGCTTCGATAGAGTGGGGACACAGCGGGACCCAGCGGGACACAGCGTCGATAGAGCGGGGACACAGCAGGACACAGCGGTGACACAACCAGACTCAGCGGGGGACACTGTGGGACCCAGCGGTACCCAGCGGGGACACAGCAAGGACACACCGGGGGACACAGCGGGACACAGCGGGACACAGCGGGGGACAAAGCGAGGGACACAGCGGGAGACAGAGCGGGACACAGTGGGGAACACAGAGAGGGACACAGCAGGACCCAGCGGGACACAGCGACGATACAGCGGGGACACAGCGGGACACAGCGGGGTACACAGCTGTTGACACAACGGGACACAGTGGGGGACACAGCGGGACACAGCGGGACACAGTGGGGCACAGCAGGGACAAAACAGGAGACACAGTAGGGAACAGAGCAGGACACAGCGGGGGACACAGAGAGGACACAGTGGGGACACAGCGAGACTCAGCCGGGGACACAGCAGGGGACAAAGCGGGACACCACGGGACACAGTGGGACACAGCGGGACACAGCGGGGTCACTGCGGGACACAGTGGGGGACAAAGCGGGACACAGCGGGACACAGCGGGGACGCAGCGGGACACAGCGGGACACAGCGGGACACGGCGGGGGACACAGCGAGGACACAGAGCGGGACATAGCGAGGACACAGCGGGACACAGCGGGACACAGCGGGGGACACAGCGAGGACACAGTGGGGGACACAGTGGGGGAAACAGCTGTACACAGCAGGGAACACAGCGAGGACACAGCGGCACCCAGCGGGACACAGTGTAGATACAGCGGAGACACAGCGTTACACAGCATGGTACAAAGCTATGGACACAACGGGACACAGTGGGGGCACAGGGGGACACAGCGGGACGCAGTGGGACACAGCGGGGACAAAGCATGAGACACAGCAGGGGACAGAGCTGGAGACAGCGGTGGACACAGCGGGGACACAGCGGGACACAGCGAAGACACAGCGGGACAGAGCGGGACACTGCAGGGCACAGCGGGGGACACAGCAGGACACAGCGGGGGACACAGCGGGAGACAGCGGGGGACACATGGAGGACTCAGCGGGACAATGCGGGGACACAGCGGCGACTCACCGGGGGACACAGCGGGGGACAAAGCGGGACACCACAGAACACAGTGGGAAACAGCGGGACACAGCGGGGAAACTGCGGGGACACAGGGGGACAAAGCGTGGGACACATAGGGACACAGCGGGGGACACAGCGGGGGACACAGCGGGACACAGTGGGACACAGCGGGGCACACAGGGGGGACCCAGCGGGACCCAGCGGGGAACACATCGAGGACACAGCGGGACCCAGCGGTACACAGCGTCGATACAGCGGGGACACAGCGTTACACAGCGTGGTACACAGCTGTGAACACAACGGGACACAGTGGGGGCACAGCGGGACACAGCGTGACACAGTGGGACACAGCGGGGACAAAGCTTGAGACACAGCGGGGTACAGAGCAGGAGACAGCGGGGGACACAGCGAGGACACAGCGGGACACAGCGCTGACACTGCGGGGGACACAGCGGGGGACACAGTGGGGGACACAGCCGGACACAGCGGGACACAGCGGGGGAAACAGGGGGACAGCACGGGACACAGTGGGACACAGCGGAACACAGCGGGGTCACTGCGGGACACAGTGGGGGACAAAGCGGGACACAGCGGGACACAGCGGGGACGCAGCGGGACACAGCGGGACACGGCGGGGGACACAGCGGGACACAGAGCGGGACATAGCGAGGACACAGCGGCACACAGTGGGACACAGCGGGGGACACAGCGAGGACACAGTGGGGGACACAGTGGGGGAAACAGCTGGACACAGCGGGGAACACAGCGAGGACACAGCGGCACCCAGCGGGACACAGCGTAGATACAGCGGAGACACAGTGTTACACAGCATGGTACAAAGCTGTGGACACAACGGGACACAGTGGGGGCACAGCGGGACACAGCGCGACGCAGTGGGACACAGCGGGGACAAAGCGTGAGACACAGCAGGGGACAGAGCTGGAGACAGCGGGGGACACAGCGGGGACACAGCGAGGACACAGCGGGACAGAGCGGGACACTGCAGGGCACAGCGGGACACAGCGCGACGCAGTGGGACACAGCGGGGACAAAGCGTGAGACACAGCAGGGGACAGAGCTGGAGACAGCGGGGGACACAGCGGGGACACAGCGGGTCACAGTGGGTTACACAGCTGGGGACACAACGGGACACAGCAGGGGACACAGCGAGGACACAGCAGAACACAGCGTGGGAAACAGCGAGGACACAGCGGGACACAGCGAGACACAGCGGGACACAGCGGGAACACAGCAGGACACAGCAGGGGACTCAGCGAGGACACAGCGGGACACAGTGGGACACAGCGTGGGACAAAGCGGGAGACAGCAGGGGACACAGCGAGGACACAGCGGGACACAGCGGCGACACATAGAGGACTCAGCGGGGGACACAGTGGGGGACAGAGCGGGACACATCGGGACACTGCGGGGCACAGCGGGGGACACAGCGGGACACAGCGGGGGACACAGCGGGACACAGCGGGACACTGCGGGGCACAAGCGGGACACAGGGAGGACACAGCTTAACACAGCATGGGACAGAGCGAGGACACAGCGGGACACAGCGAGACACAGCGGGACACAGCGGGGACCCAGCAGTGGACACAGAGGGACACAGCGGGGGACAAATCGGGACACCACTGAACACAGCAGGACACAGCGTGAAACAGCGGTGAACCAGCGGGGACACAGCGGGACACAGCGGGGGACACAGCGGGACCCAGCGGGACACATCAGGGGACACAGCGGGACACAGCAGGGACACAGCGGGGACACAGCGTGACACAGCAGGTCACAGCGGGGGACACAGCGGGACACAGCGGGACACAGCGGGGGACACAGCAGGGACACAGTGGGACACAGTAGGACAAAGCGTGGGACAAAGCGTGAGACAGCAGAGGACACAGCGGGACACAGCTGGACACAGCGGTGACACAGAGGGGACTCAGCAGGGGACATAGAGGGAAAAAAGCGGGACACCACGGGACACAGTAGGACACAGCGGGACACAGCGGGGACACTGCGGGACACAGCCAGGAGACACAGCGGTGGACAGCGGGGGACAGAGAATGGACATAGTGGGACACAGAGGGGACACAGCTGGACAAAGAAGGGTACACAGCGGGACACAGCGGACACACAGCGGGGACAGAGCTGGACACAGAGGGACACAGAGGGGACAGAGCGTGACACAGGCGGATACTGAGGGAGACAGAGCGAACACATAGCCGGACACAGCGAAACAAAGCATGACACAGTGGGGACACAGCAGGGGACACAGCGGGACACAGTGGGGGACACAGCGGGACACAGCGGGGTACACAGCAGGGACAAAGAAGGACACAGCGGGGGACACAGCGAGGACACAGCGGGACTCAGCGGTGACACAGCGGGACACAGCTGGGGACACTTTGGGACACAGCGGGACACAGAGGGACACAGCAAGGACACGGCGGGGGACAGTGGGGGACACAGCGGGACACAGCAAGGCACAACAGGGTCACAGCAGTGGACACAGCAGGACACAGCGGGGGTCACAGCGGGACACAGCGGGGGACACATCGGGACACAGCGGGACACAGCGGGGGACACAGCGGGACACAGCGGGGACACAGCGGGGGACACAGCGGGACACAGCGGAGACACAGCGGGGACACAGCGGGACCCAGCATGACACAGCGGTGGACACAGCGGGACACAGCGGGACACAATGGGGGACACTGCAGGGACACATTGGGACACAGTAGGACACAGCGTAGGACAAAGCGGGAGACAGCAGAGGACACAGCGAGGACACAGCTGGACACAGCGGGGACACAGAGGGGACTCCGCAGGGGACATAGTGGGAAAAAAGCGGGACACCACGGGACACAGTAGGACACAACAAGACACAGCGGGGGACACAGTAGGACAGAGCGGGGGACACAGCGGGGGACAGAGGGGGACACCACGAATAACACAGCAAGGACCCAGCGGGACCCAGCGTGACACAGCCTCGATACAGCGGGATTCACAGCGTTACACAGCGGGTTACACAGCTGGGGACACAAAGGGACACAGTGGTGGACACAGCGGGACACAGCGGGACAGAGTGGACACAGAAGGTGA
>NW_012290770.1:0-1438 GCF_000151885.1 Dipodomys ordii | reverse complement strand
GAAAAAGCTGGAAGTGGCACTGTGGCTCAAGTGTGTTAAGAGTGTTACCCTTGAGCAAAAAGGAACTCAGGGATGGTGCTCAGGTCCTGAGTTCAAGCCCCAGGACTGGCAAAAAAACAAAAACAACCCCCCCCCCAAAAACTATGTAGCTCAAGGCTATCTCTAGAACTCTCAGACCTTCTGCCTCAGCTTCCTGAGTGTTGGGATTACAAGTATGTGCCACACCCAGCTATATTCCTGCTTTTTTTAATTCAACATCTCTTTCTCCATGTTATTACACATTTATTTTTTGTTCACTAATAATAACTAACACGTAGTATGTGTTAGCCAGGATTTATTTATTTATTTATTTATTTTGGGGGGGGGGTCCGGTTGTGGGGCCTGAACTCTGGGCCTGGGCGCTGTCCCTCAGCTCTTCAGCTCAAGGCGAGCGCTCTACCACTTGAGCTACAGCGCCACTTCTGGTTTTCTGGTGGTTTATTGGAGATAGGAGTCTCACGGTCTCTCCTGCCCGGGCTGGCTTTGAACTGCGATCCTCAGATCTCAGCCTCCTGAGTAGCTAGGATTACAGGCGTGAGCCACCAGTGCCCGGCTTATTCTATTATTTTTTAACTATCAGGTAAAAAGATTAATTCCATAAGATTCTAGGACAGTAGACTATATGTATAAGTGCTTATCTTTAAGCAATAACACACATGTATATACATTTTTAAAGATAATGTAAATGGCAAAGAAGTTTAAATTATACTAAAGGTATTTGATAAAAGATTGGTTTCTTTTCCACTTTGAAACACCCCTTCTTGTCCTGTGATCTTTTTTCCTGTTGTAAAAAGGTAAGCACTTGGGCAGTGCTTATATAAACATAGGATATGTGGTACATAGGTATGTAGGTATATGTGCCTGCACACTGACACATGCTCATCCCCTTCTGAAAGCAATGGTACAAAAAGCATACTTTGCATGCTGTGCTACACTTGGTCCTAAGTATAAAATGATTAGGGCATTTTTTCTTTTCTTTTTTTTTTTTGGGTTCGGTCATGGGCCTGAACTCTGGGCCTGGGTGCTGTCCCTCAGCTCTTTAGCTCAAGGCTAGCGCTCTACCACTTGAGCCACAGTGCCACTTCCGGCTTTTTTTTCCTGCTTCTGTGGTGCTGAGGAATTGAACCCAGGGCCTCATGCATGCAAGGCAAACACTCTACCACTGAGCCACCTTCCCAGCCCAGGACATTTTTTTTTTAAGCTTAGTAAGAAATGACTGTCCCAGTAACAGATCTGCTCTGGTGGTTTGTCATGCGTTAGCACTGTTACTTTTGACTGCTTGGAACACTAGTGTGTTTGAATTTAAGGGCATATCAGTTACTTCTCTAAAAGTAAAGATTTTCAAGAGTATATTTTTGTTGGGAGGTAGAGAGTAGTATAGAAATTTATCAAAGCCATT
>NW_012290769.1:0-10977 GCF_000151885.1 Dipodomys ordii | reverse complement strand
GGAGAAGCAGAAGAAGAAGAAACAGAAGAAAGAGAAGGAGCAGAAGGAGAAGCAGAAGGAGAAGCAGAAAGAGAAGCAGAAGAAGCAGGAGAAGCAGTAGCAGGAGAAGCAGAAGCAGAAGAAACAGAAGAAGCCCAAGAAGCAGAAGGAGAACCTGAAGCAGAAGGACAAGCAGAAGCAGCAGAAGCTGGAAAAGCAGAAGCAGAAGAAACAGAACAAGGAGAAGAAGCAGAAGCAGAACGAGAAGCAGAAGAAGAAGAAGGAGAAAGAGAAGGATTAGGAGTAGGAGGAGCAGAAGGAGAATCAGAAGCAGAAAGAGAAGCAGAAGGAGAAGCAGAAGGAGAAACAGAAGAAGCAGAAGTAGGAGAAGCAGAAGCAGAATGAGAATGAGAAGCACAAGAAGGAGAAATTGAAGGAGAAGGAGAATGAGACGGAGAAGCAGAAGGAGAAGTAGGAGAAGCAGAAGAAGGAGAAGCAGGAGAAGCAGAAGCAGAAGAAACAGAAGAAGGAGAAGAGCAGAAGCAGAAGCAGACGGAGAAGCAGAAGCAAAAGGAGAAGCAGAAGAAGCAGAAGCTGAAGCAGAAGAAGAAGAAACAGAAGAAGCAGAAGAAGAAGCAGCAGGACAAGCAGAAGAAGAAGAAGGAGAAGGAGAAAGAGAAGGATTAGGAGTAGGAGAAACAGAAGGATAAGCAGAAGCAGAAAGAGAAGGAGAATGAGAAGGAGAAGCAGGAGAAGTAGAAGAAGCAGGAGAAGTAGAAGAAGCAGAAACAGGAGAAGCAGAAGCAGAATGAAAAGCAGAAGAAGGCGAAATTGAAACAGAAGAAGATGCAGAAAGAGAAGCAGGAGCAGTAGTAGAAGCAGAAGAAGGAGAAGCAGAAGGAGAAGCATAAAGAGAAACAGAAGGAGAAGCAGGAGAAGCAGAAGCAGGAGAAGCAGAATCAGAAGAAATAGAAGAAGGAGAAGAAGCAGAAGCAGAAAGAGAAGCAGAAACAGAAGGAGAAGCAGAAATAGAAGCAGAAGAAGCCGAAGAAGCAAAAGCAGAATCCTAAAGCAGAAGGAGAAGCAGGAGAAGCAGAGAAGCAGAATCTGGAGAAGAAGAAGGAGAACCAGAAGGAGAAGCTGTAGCATAAAGAGAAGCAAAAGCAGAAGGAGAAGCAGAAGAATCAGAAGAAGCAGAATCAGTAGCAGAAGAAGTGATGATGCAGAAGCAGAAAGAGTAGCAGAAGGAATAGCATAAGAACGAGAAGGAGAAATAGAAGGAGAAGCAGAATGAGAAGCAGGAAAAGCAGACGAAACAGAAGCAGTCGGAGAAGCAGAAGAAGGAGAAGGAGAAGCCAGAGCAGAAGAAGAAGCAGAAGGTAAAGCACAAGCTGAAGGAGATGCAGAAGGAGAAGCAGGAAATGCAGAAGACACAGAAGCAGAAGGAGTAGAAGAAGGAGAAGTATCAGAATCAGAAGAAGCAGAAGCAGAAATAGAAAGAGAAGCCGACGAAGAGAAGCAGAACGACAAGCAGGAGAAGCTGAAGAAGCACAAGCGTGAGAAGCAGAAGAAGAAGAAACAGAAGAAGGAGAAGGAGCAGAAGCAGGAGAAGCCGAAGGAGAAGCAGAAAGAGAAGCAGAAGAAGCAGAAGCAGGGGAAGTAGAAGGAGAAGAAACAGGAGAAGGACAAGAAGCAGAAAGAGAACCAGTAGAAGCAGAAGAGGCAGGAAAAGCAGAAGCAGAAGAAAGAGAAGAAGAAGAAGACGAAGAAGAAGAAGAAGAAGCAGCAGCATAAGGAGAAGCATAAGGAGAAGCATAAGAAGAAGTATAAGGAGAAGCAGAAGAAGCAGAAACAGGAGAAGCTGAAGCAGAAGAAAAAGAATAAGCAAAAGAAGCAGAAGCAGAAGCAGTGAGAGAAGTAGAAGAAGGAGAAGGAGCAGCAGAAGGAGAAGCAGAAGCAGAAAGAGAAGCAGAAACAGAAGGAGAACAAGAAGGAGAAGCAGGAGAATCAGAAGAAGTATAAGTAGAAGCAGAAAGAGAAGGAGAAGAAGGAGAAGCAGAAGTAGAAGTAGAATCAGAAGAAACAGAAGAAGAAGTAGCAGAAGAAACAGAAGCAAAAGAAACAGAAGAAGGAGAAGAGCAGAAGCAGAAGGAGAAGCAGAAGAAGAAGGAGAAGCAGAAAGAGAAGCAGGAGAAGCAGAAGAAGCAGGAGAAGCAGAAGCAGAATAAACAGGAGAAGCCGAAGAAGGAGAAGCAGAATCTGAAGCAGAAGGAGAAACAGAAGAAGCACAATCTGAAGCAGAAGCAGAAGAAACAGAAATATAGAATAAGCAGAAGCAGAAGCACCAGGACAAGCAGAAGAAGAAGAAGGAGAAGGCGAAAGAGAAGGATTAGGAGTAGGAGAAGCAAAAGGATAAGCTGAAGCAGAAAGAGACGCAGAAGGAAAAGCAGCACGAGAAGTAGGAGAAGCAGGAGAAGCAGAAGCAAGAGAAGCAGAAGAAACGGAACACGCAGAAGCAGAATGAGAAGCAGAAGGAGAAATTGAAGCAGAAGGAGAAGGAGAAGCAGAAGGAGAAGCTGAAGAAGGAGAAGGAGAAGCAGAAAGAGAAGCAGAAAGAGAAGCAGAAAGAGAAGCAGAACGAGAAGCAGGAGAAGCAGAAGCAGGAGAAGCAGAAGCAGGAGAAGCAGAAACAGAAGAAACATAAGAAGGAGAAGAAGCAGAAGGAGAAGCAGAAACAGAAGGAAAAGCAGAAATAGAAGCAGGAGCAGCAGAAGAAGCAGCAGCAGGAGAAGCAGAAGCAGAAGAAGCCGAAGAAGCAGAAGCCGAACCTGAAGCATAAGGAGATACAGGAGAAGCAGAATAAGCAGAATCTGGAGAAGCAGAAGGAGAAGCAGAAGCAGAAAGAGAAGCAAAAGCAGAAGGAGAAGCAGAAGGAGAAGCAGAAGAAACAGAAGAAGCAGAGGCAGTAGCAGAAGAAACAGAAGATGCAGAAGCAGAAGGAGAAGCAGAAGCAGTAGTAGAAGCAGAAGAAGGAGAAGCAGAAGGAGAAGCATAAAGAGAAACAGAAGGAGAAGCAGGAGAAGCAGAATCAGAAGAAATAGAAGAAGGAGAAAAAGCAGAAGCAGAAAGAGAAGCAGAAACAGAAGGAGAAGCAGAAAAAGAAGCAGAAGAAGCCGAAGAAGCAAAAGCAGAACCTAAAGCAGAAGGAGAAGCAGGAGAAGCCGGAGAAGCAGAATCTGGAGAAGAAGAAGGAGAACCAGAAGGAGAAGCAGAAGCAGAAAGAGAAGCAAAAGCAGAAGGAGAAGCAGAAGAAACAGAAGAAGCAGAATCAGTAGCAGAAGAAGCTGAAGATGCAGAAGCAGAAAGAGAAGCAGAAGGAATAGCAGAAGAACGAGAAGGAGAAATAGAAGGAGAAGCAGAAGGAGAAGCAGGAAAAGCAGAAGAAACAGAAGCAGACGGAGAAGGAGAAGAAGGAGAATGAGAAGCCGGAGCAGAAGAAGAAGCAGAAGGAAAAGCACAAGCAGAAGGAGATGCAGAAGGAGAAGCAGGTAATGCAGAAGACGCAGAAGCAGAAGGAGAAGAAGAAGGAGAAGAATCAGAGTCAGAAGAAGCAGAAGCAGAAATAGAAAGAGAAGCCGACGAAGAGAAGCAGATCGAGAAGCAGGAGAAGCAGAAGAAGCACAAGCGGGAGAAGCAGAAGTAGAAGAAACAGAAGAAGGAGAAGGAGCAGAACCAGAAGGAGAAGCAGAAGGAGAAGCAGAAAGAGAAGCAGGAAAAGCAGAAGAAGCAGAAGCAGGAGAAGCAGAAGGAGAAGAAACAGGAGAAGGACAAGAAGCAGAAAGAGAAGCAGTAGAAGCAGAAGAGGCAGGAAAAGACGAAAGAGACGAAAGAGAAGAAGATGAAGAAGAAGAAGAAGAAGAAGAAGAAGAAGAAGAAGAAGAAGAAGAAGAAGAAGAAGAAGAAGAAGAAGAAGAAAAAGAAGAAGAAGAAGAAGAAGCATAAGGAGAAGCGTAAGGAGAAGCAGTAGAAACAGAAGAAGCAGAATCAGGAGAAGCAGAAGCAGAAGAAAAATAATAAGCAAAAGAAGAAGAAGAAGAAGAAGCAGTGGGAGAAGCAGAAGAAGTAGAAGGAGCAGCAGAAGGAGAAGCAGAAGCAGACAGAGAAGCAGAAACAGAAGGAGAACAAGAAGGAGAAGCAGGAGAATCAGAAGAAGCAGAAGTAGAAGCACAAAGAGGAGAAGAAGGAGAAGCAGAAGTAGAATCAGAAGAAACAGAAGAAGAAGAAGCATAAGAAACAGAAGCAAAATAAACAGAAGAAGGAGAAGAGCAGAAGCAGAAGGAGAAGCAGAAGGAGAAGCAGAAAGAGAAGCAGGAGAAGTAGAAGAAGCAGAAGCAGAAGAAACAGGAGAAGCCAAAGAAGAAGAAGCAGAATCTGAAGCAAGAGAAACAGAAGAAGCACAATCTGAAGAAGAAGCAGAAGAAACAGAAATAGTACAATAAGCAGAAGCAGAAGCAGCAGGAAAAGCAGAAGAAGAAGAAGGAGAAGGCGAAAAGGTAGGATTAGGAATAGGAGAAGCAAAAGGATAAGCAGAAGCAGAAAGAGACGAAGAAGGAGAAGCAGCACGAGAAGTAGGAGAAGCAGGAGAAGCAGAAGAAGCAGAATCTGGAGAAGAAGAAGGAGAACCAGAAGGAGAAGCAGAAGCAGAAAGAGAAGCAAAAGCAGAAGGAGAAGCACAAGGAGAAGCAGAAGAAACAGAAGAAGCAGAGGCAGTAGCAGAAGAAGCAGAAGATGTAGAAGCAGAAGGAGAAGCACAAGGAAAAGCAGAAGAACGAGAAGGAGAAGGAGAAACAGAAGTAGAAGCAGAAAGAGAAGCAGAAGAAGGAGCAGGAGACGGAAAAGCAGCCGGAGAAGCAGAAAGAGCAGCAGAAGGAGAAGCGGGAGATACAGAAACAGGAGAAGCAGAAGTAGAAGAATCAGGAGAAGGACAAGAAGCAGAAGCAGAAGGAGAAGCAGAAACAGAAGGAGAAGCAGAAAGAGAAGGAGGGGAAGCAGAAGAAGCAGAAGCAGGAGAAGCAGAAGCATAAGAATCCGAAGAAGCAGAAGCAGAACCTGAAGAAGAAGGAGAAGCAGGAGAAGCAGAAGAAGCAGAATCTGGAGAAGCAGAATGACAAGCTGAAGGAGAAGCAGAAGCAGAAAGAGAAACAAAAGCAGAAGGAGAAGCAGAAGAAACAGAAGAAGTAGAAGCAGTAGCAGTTGTAGCAGAAACAGAAGGAGAAGCCAAAGGAAAAGCAGAAGAACAAGAAGGAGAAGGAGAAACAGAGGAAAAGCAGAATGAGAAGCAGGTAAAGCAGAAGAAGAAGAAGCAGAAGGAGAATCAGAAGGAGAAGCAGAAGAAGGAGAAGGAGAAGCAGAAGCAGAAGAAGATGCAGAAGGAGAAGCAGAAGAAGCAGAAGCAGAAGGAGAAGCAGGAAAAGCAGAAGAAGCAGAAGGAAAAGGAGAAGCAAAATAAGGAGAAGGAGAAGCAGAACAAGAAGCATAAGGACAAGCACAAGCAGAAGGAGATGCAGAAGGAGAAGCAGGAGAAGCAGAAGAAGCAGAAGCTGAAGGAGAAGCAGAAGTAGGAGATGGAGGATAAGCAGAAGCAGAAGGAGAAGCAGAAGAGGAATGAGAAGCAGAAAAAGAAGCAGGAGAAGCACAATAAGCAGAAGCAGGAGATGCCGAAAGAGTAGAAGCAGAGGAAGCAGAAACAGAAGCAGAAGTAGAAGCAGAAGCAGAAGGAGAAGCAGCAGAACAAGTAGAACCAGAAATTCAGGCAGGAGAAACAGAAGAAGCAGAAGCAGAAAGAGAAGCAAAAAGAGAAGCAGAAGGAGAAGTAGAAGAAGCAGCAGAAGGAGAAGCAGCAGAAGAAGCAGAAAAACAAGCAGGAGAAGCAGAAGCAGAAAGAGAAGTAGAAGCATAAGAAGCAGAAGTAGGAGAAGCAGAAGCAGAAGAACAAGAAGAAACATAAGAAGCAGAAGCCGAAGCAGAGGGAGAAAAAGAAGAAGGAGAAGGAGCATCAGAATGTGAAGCAGACGGAGATGAAGAAGCAGAAAGAGAAGCAGAAGAAGGAGAAGGAGAAGCAAGAGCAGAGGAAAGGAAGGAGAAGCAGAAGAAGCAGAAGCGGGAGAAGCAGAAGAAGAAGAAGAAGAAACAGAAGAAGGAGAAGGAGCAGAAGGAGAAGCAGAAGCAGAAGGAGAAGCAGAAAGAGAAGGAGAAGAAGCAGTAGCAGGAGAAGCAGAAACAGGAGAAAGAGAAAAAGCTGAAGAAGCAGAAGCAGGACCTGAAGCAGAAGAAACAGAACAAGCAGAAGATGCAGTAGCAGAAGCAGAACGAGAAGCAGAAGAAGAAGAAGAAGGAGAAGCAGAAAGAGAAGGATTAGGAGTAGGAAGAGCAGAAGGAGAATCAGAAGCAAAACGAGAAGCAAAAGGAGCAACAGAAGGAGAAGCAGAAGGAGAAGCAGAAGAAGGACAAGCAGAAGCAGAAGAAGCAGCAGAAGGAGAAGCAGAAGCAGAAGAAGATGCAGAAGGAGAAGCAGAAAAAGCAAAAGCAGAAGGAGAAGCAGAAGTAGGGGAAGGAGAAGGAGAAGGAAGGTCAGCAGAAGCAATAGGAGAAGCAGAAGGAGAAGCAGAAGCAGAATGAGAAGCAGAAAGTGAAGCAGTAGAAGCAGAAGAAGCAGGAAACTAAGAAGCAGACGAAAGAGAAGAAGAAGAAGAAGAAGAAGAAGAAGAAGAAGAAGAAGAAGAAGAAGAAGAAGAAGAAGAAGAAGAAGAAGAAGGAGAAGCATAAGGAGAAGCATAAGGAGAAGCATAAGGAGAAGCATAAGGAGAAGTATAAGGAGAAGCAGTAGAAGCAGAAGAAGCAGAAGCAGGAGAAGCAGAAGCAGAAGAAAAAGAATAAGCAAAAGAATCAGAAGCAGAAGCACTGGGAGAAGCAGAAGCAGAAGGAGAAGGAGCAGCAGATGGAGAAGCAGAAGCAGAAAGAGAAGCAGAAACAGGAGGACAACAAAAGGAGAAGCAGGAGAATCAGAAGAAGCAGAAGTAGAAGCAGAAAGAGAAGGAGAAGAAGGAGAAGCAGAAGTAGAATCAGAAGAAACAGAAGAAGAAGAAGCATAAGAAACAGAAGCAAAAGAAACAGAAGAAGGAGCAGAGCAGAAGCAGTAGCAGAAGGAGAAGCAGAAGCAGGAGGAGAAGCTGAAAGAGAATGAGGAGAAGCAGAAGAAGCAGGAGAAGCATAAGCAGAAGAAACAGAAGAAGCCGAAGAAGCAGAAGCAGAATCTAAAGCAGAAGGAGAAACAGAAGAAGCACTATCTGAAGCAGAAGTAGAAGAAACTGAAATAGTAGAACAAGCAGAAGCAGAAGCAGCAGGAGAAGCAGCATAAGAAGATGGAGAAGGTGAGAGAGAAGGATTAGGAGTAGGAGAAGCAAAAGGATATGCAGAAGCAGAAAGAGACGCATAAGGAAAATCAGCACGAGAAGTAGAAGCAGGAGAAGTAGAATCAGGAGAAGCAGAAGAAACAGAAGACGCAGAAGCAGAATGAATAGCAGAAGGAGATATTGAAGCAGATGGTAGAAGCAGAAGCAGAAGGAGAAGCAGAAGAAGGAGAAGGAGAAGCAGAAAGAGAAGCAGAAAGAGAAGCAGATAGAGAAGCAGAACGAGAAGCAGGAGAAGCAGAAGCAGGAGAAGCAGAAGCAGAAGAAACAGAAGAAGGAGAAGAAGCAGAAGCAGAAGGAGAAGCAGAAACAGAAGGAAAAGCAGGAAGAGAAGCAGGAGAAGCAGAAGAAGCAGCAGCAGGAGAAGCAGAAGCAGAAGAAGCCGAAGAAGCAGAAGCAGAACCTTAAGGAGAAGGAGAAGCAGAAGCAGAAAGAGAAGCAAAAGCAGAAGGAGAAGCAGAAGAATCAGAAGAAGCAGAGGCAGTAGCAGAAGAAGCAGAAGATGCAGAAGCAGAAGGAGAAGCAGAAGGAAAAGCAAAAGAAAGAGAAGGAGAAGGAGAAGGAGAAACAGAAGGAGAAGCAGAAAGAGAAGCAGAAGAAGGAGCAGTAGAAGGAAAAGCAGCAGGAGAAGCAGAAAGAGCAGCAGAAGGAGAAGCAGGAGATGCAGAAACAGGAGAAGCAGAAGCAGAAGAAACAGGAGAAGGACAAGAAGCAGAAGCAGAAGGAGAAGCAGAAACAGAAGGAGAAGCAGAAACAGAAGGAGGGGAAGCATAAGAAGCAGAAGCAGGAGAAGCAGACGCATAAGAATCCGAAGAAGCAGAAGCAGAACCTGAAGCAGAAGGAGAAGCAGGAGAAGCAGAAGAAGCAGAATCTGGAGAAGCAGAAGGAGAAGCAGAAGCAGAAAGAGAATCAAAATCAGAAGGAGAAGCAGAAGAAACAGAAGAAGTAGAAGCAGTAGCAGTTGTAGCAGAAGCAGAAGGAGAAGCAGAAGGAAAAGCAGAAGAACAAGAAGGAGAAGGAGAAACAGAAGGAGAATCAGAAGGAGAAGCAGAAAAAGAAGCAGGTAAAGCAGAAGAAGAAGAAGCAAAAGGAGAAGCAAAAGAAGGAGAAGGAGAAGCAGAGCAGAAGAAGAAGCACAAGGACAAGCACGAGCAGAAGGAGATGCAGAAGGAGAAGCAGGAGAAGCAGAAGAAGCAGAAGCTGAAGGAGAAGCAGAAGTAGGAGAAGGAGAAGGAGGAGAAGTAGAAGCAGAAGGACAAGCAGAAGCGGAATGAGAAGCAGAAAGAGAAGCAGGAGAAGCACAAGATGCAGAAGCAGGAGAAGCCGAAAGAGAAGAAGCAGAAGAAGCAGAAACAGAAGCAGAAGTAGAAGCAGAAGCTGAAGGAGAAGCAGCAGAAGAAGTAGAACCAGAAATTCAGGCAGGAGAAACAGAAGAAGCAGAAGGAGAAGGAGAAGCAAAAAGAGAAGCAGAAGGAGAAGTAGAAGAAGCAGCAGAAGGAGAAGCAGCAGAAGAAGCAGAAAAACAAGCAGGAGAAGCAGAAGCAGAAAGAGAATTAGAAGCAGAAGAATCAGAAGCAGAAGAGAAGCAGTAGAAGCATAAGAAGCAGAAGCAGGAGAAGCAGAAGCAGAAGAAAAAAAGAAGCATAAGAAGCAGAAGCCGAAGCAGAGGGAGAAAAAGAAGAAGGAGAAGGAGCAGCAAAAGTTGAAGCAGAAGGATATGCAGATGCAGAAAGAGAAGCAGAAACAGAAGGAGAAGGAGAAGGAGAAGTTGGAGAATCAGAATAAGCAGAAGCAGAAGCAGAGAGAGAAGCAGAAGAAGGAAAAGGAGAAGCAGAAGCAGAAGGACAAGCAGGAGAAGCAGAAGAAGCAGAAGCGGGAGAAGCAGCAGAAGAATAAGAAACAGAAGAAGGAGAAGAGGCAGAAGGAGAAGCAGAAGCAGAAGGAGAAGCAGAAAGAGAAGCAGAAGAAGCAGTAGCAGGAGGAGCAGAAGCAGAGTAAACAGAAGAAGCCGAAGAAGCAGAAGGAAAACCTGAAGCAGAAGGAGAAGCAGAAGCAGGAGAAGCTGGAAAAGCAGAAGTAGAAGAAACAGAACAAGCAGAAGAAGCAGAAGCAGAACGAGAAGCAGAAGAAGAAGAAGGAGAAAGAGAAGGATTAGGAGTAGGAAGAGCAGAAGCAGAATTAGAAGCAGAAAGAGAAGCAGAAGGAGAAACAAAAGAAGCAGAAGCAGGAGAAGCAGAAGCAGAATGAGAAGCACAAGAAGGAGAAATTGAAGGAGAAGGAGAATGGGACCGAGAAGCAGAAGGAAAAGTAGGAGAAGCAGAAGAAGAAGAATCAGGAGAAACAGAAGCAGAAGAAGGATAAGAGCAGAAGCAGAAGGAGAAACAGAAGCGGAAGGAGAAGAAGAAGAAGCAGAAG
Source organism: Dipodomys ordii (assembly GCF_000151885.1). NCBI lineage: Eukaryota > Metazoa > Chordata > Mammalia > Rodentia > Heteromyidae > Dipodomys > Dipodomys ordii. The sequence continues at coordinate 1,114 of NW_012290769.1, read as the reverse complement.
CTGAAGCAGAAGAAGAAGAAACAGAAAAAGCTGAAGAAGCAGAAGAAGAAGCAGCAGGAGAAGCAGAAGAAGCAGAAGGAGAAGGAGAAAGAGAAGGATTAGGAGTAGGAAAAACAGAAGGATAAGCAGAAACAGAAAGAGAAGCAGGAGAAGCAGAAGCAGAAGAAACAGGAGAAGCCGAAGAAGCAGAATCTGAAGCAGAAGTAGAAACAGAAGAAGCACAATGTGAAGCAGAAGCAGAAGAAACAGAAATAGTAGAATAAGCAGAAGCAGAAGCACCAGGAGAAGCAGAAGAAGAAGAAGGAGAAGGCGAAAGAGAAGGATTAGGAGTAGGAGAAGCAAAAGGATAAGCAGAACCAGAAAGAGACGCAGAAGGAGAAGCAGCACGAGAAGTAGGAGTAGCAGGAGAAGAAGAAGCAGGAGAAGCAGAAGAAACAGAAGGCGCAGAAGCAGAATGAGAAGCAGAAGGAGAAATTGAAGCAGAAGCAGAAGCAGAAGGAGAAGCAGAAGCAGAAGAAGAAGCAGAAGAAGGACAAGGACAAGGAGAAGGAGAAAGAGAAGCAGAAAGAGAAGCAGAACGAGAAGCAGGAGAAGCAGAAGCTGGAGAAGCCGAAGCAGAAGAAACAGAAGAAGGGGAAGAAGCAGAAGCAGAAGGAGAAGCAGAAACAGAAGGAAAAGCAGAAAGAGAAGCAGGAGAATCAGAAGAAGAAGCAGCAGAAGAAGGAGAAGCAGAAGAAGCCGAAAAAGAAAAAGCAGAACCTGAAGCAGAAGGAGAAGCAGGAGAAGCAGAAGAAGCAGAATCTGGAGAAGCAGAAGGAGAAGCAGAAGCAGAAAGAGAAGCAAAAGCAGAAGGAGAAGCAGAAGAAACAGAAGAAGCAGAGGCAGTATCAGAAGAAGCAGAAGATTCAGAAGCAGAAGGAGAAGCAGAAGGAAAAGCAGAAGATCTAGAAGGAGAAGGAGAAGGAGAAACAGGAGTAGAAGCAGAAAGAGAAGCAGAAGAACGAGCAGTAGAAGGAAAAGCAGCAGGAGAAATAGAAAGAGCAGCAGAAGGAGAAGCAGGAAATGCAGAAACAGGAGAAGAACAAGCAGAAGAAACAGGAGAAGGACAAGAAGC